>NC_143047.1:42787500-43027500 GCF_057628025.1 Oncorhynchus mykiss
AGTCTATACCAGTTGTTAACCCACTAGTCTATACCAGTTGTTTACCCACTAGTCTATACCAGTTGTTTACCCACTAGTCTATACCAATTGTTTCTGGCTTTAGAAGATGTAGTGCCTGTCCCAAATGGCTGCATGTCAAGTCGGTCAGTCTGTCTGAGAGCTAATAACAGACTAATATTACTACCCTGTAACACCACACCACTACCATCATATTACTACCCTGTAACACCACACCAACACACCACTACCATCATATTACTACCCTGTAACACCACACCAACACACCACTACCATCATATTACTACCCTATAACACCACACCACTACCATCATATTACTACCCTGTAACACCACACCAACACACCACTACCATCATATTGCTACCCTGTAACACCACACCACTACCATCATATTACTACCCTGTAACACCACACCAACACACCACTACCATCATATTACTACCCTGTAACACCACACCAACACACCACTACCATCATATTACTATATTATACTATACTATAATATTGCTACCCTGTAACACCACACCACTACCATCATATTACTACCCTGTAACACCACACCACTACCATCATATTACTACCCTGTAACACCACACCAACACACCACTACCATCAAATTACTACCCTGTAACATCACACCAACACACCACTACCATCATATTACTACCCTGTAACACCACACCACTACCATCATATTACTACCCTGTAACACCACACCACCACACCACTACCATCATATTACTACCCTGTAACACCACACCACTACCATCATATTACTACCCTGTAACACCACACCACCACACCACTACCATCATATTACTACCCTGTAACACCACACCACTACCATCATATTACTACCCTGTAACACCACACCACTACCATCATATTACTACCCTGTAACACCACACCAACACACCACTACCATCATATTACTACCCTGTAACACCACACCAACACACCACTACCATCATATTACTACCCTGTAACATCACACCAACACACCCAACACCCTTTCTCCATTCTCACGCCAGCCACACAAAGACAGGACGAAATGACTAAACAGTTACCAGTCAAAAGTTTGGACACACCTACTCATTCAAGGGTTTTTCTTTATTTGTACTATTTTCTACATTGTAGAATAATAGTGAATACATCAACACTATGAAATAACACATATGGAATCATGTACTAACCAAAAAAAGTGGTGAAAAAATCTAAATGTATTTCATATGTTGACAGCTTTGCACACTCTTGGCATTAGGTGTGTCCAAACTTGTGACTGGTACTATATATGTACCACAACAGATACCACGTGATAAAAGCATCTCTGCACTGCCCTTTGCAAAAGAAGAGTATTAAGGAAATGAATATGGTATGATTATACAGCAACCTCACTCCTCACACATGCAACTAACACAATCACATGAAGATAAGAAGTCATAAACTCTATGTCGTCAGGAAGCAGCAGAGAGAGAGAGATGCAGGGAGAGAGAGAGAGAGAGAGAGAGAGAGAGAGAGAGAGAGAGAGAGAGAGAGAGAGAGAGAGAGAGATCCAGGGAGAGACAGAGAGAGATGCAGGGAGAGACAGAGAGAGAGGGAGAGAGAGAGAGAGAGAGAGAGAGAGAGAGAGATGCAGGGAGAGAGAGAGAGAGAGAGAGAGATGCAGGGAGAGACAGAGAGAGAGAGAGAGAGAGAGAGAGAGAGATGCAGTGAGAGACAGAGAGATGGAGGGAGAGACAGAGAGAGAGAGAGAGAGAGAGAGAGAGAGAGAGAGAGAGAGTATCTAACAGGCAGTGGTCTAACAGGCATTGTGACAGTGACAGATCTAACCATATTCAGCTTAGACTCCTCCCCCCACTCTCCCTCTCTCCTCCCTCTCTCTTAATGTCCCTCTCTCTCTCCATCTCTACTTTCTCTCTCCTCCCCCTTCAGTCTCCCTCGCTCCCTCCCTCTCTTTTTTCTCTCTCCTCCTTCTCCCCCCCTGTCTCTCCCCCTCCCTCTCTCTTCCCCCTCTCTCATTCGCTCCTTTGCTCCTCCCCCTCACTCCCTTTCTCTCTCTCCCCCTTCCTCCCCCATCCCCCCTCTGCTCCTCCCTCCCCCCCCCTCTCTCTCTCTCTCTTTCTCTCTCTCTCTCTCCATGTTCAGCCTACATGTACTCTTCATGGAGCTCCACCTCCCAACCCAGACTGACTCACATGGAGCAACACAACATATCACCAAGACTGTGACAATCTATTTCTACATAGTACTGTATCACTCCACAGGCTACTAGTGGACTGTCTGTCTGGCAACTGTCTACTTCCCTTTTCCTGGCTGCTGAGGTGCTACTGTAAAGCCCTGTGGACTGTGGGACAAGCCGTGTTGGACAGTTGGATATTGGTCTCTTTCTTTAGTACATAACTGTATGGATTAACTGCTGTTCTGTACCATGGCGTTCCTGACACTCCAGGAGGATTTCAACCATGGTAAGAGAGATAGACGGCTGTAATATCAAGTTACAGACTAAGTTGAACAAGGCAGAAGAACAGTATAAGTGCAGAGGGACTCTGGTTGAAGTGTTCTATGGGCATATAGTAGAGTCTAAGAGACATGAGAGGTTTGTTGGCTGGGCGTGTAGGAGAGTCTAAGAGACATGAGAGGTTTGTTGGCTGGGCAAGATCCTGTGACTGTCTGTTTCAGCCGAATAGCAGTTTAGTTTTTCACGATTGTAGATGAACAACGAGCGCTAGAGATCTCTGTATGTCTGTCTTTTTCTCTCTCTTTCTCTCTCTGTGGTGAGATATGGTGAGCTGGAAGCATGAGTCGAGGCTGAGGCAGGCAGAAAGGCAGACAAGCAGGCACTCAGAAAGACAGGCATGCAGGCAGGCTTGTGATGAGCTTCCTTTGTGATTATGCCCGCTGTCATCATCACAGCAGCATATAAGGTGACAGACGGGTGTAAACAGAATTTTCACGTCTCCTTGGAGACACGGCAGTCAGAAACCACTCTTCACACTCCGAGGACAGAGAACGTTCTGTGCAGATGAACTAACACTGGAATGAAGTCCCAAATAGACCCCTATGCCCTAGGGTGCTATTTGTAATGCATCCCGGGACTCAGACAGGGATTTCTCAGCCCGTAAAGCACAGCACATCGATACAAAGTGGTTCTGTGGTAACAGTGTAGACACAGGTGTGTTGTCCCTGTGTGCATTAGGATAGAGTTTAAATGTGATATCAAAGTCACGGTAGCTTTGTTTTGTCAAATCCAGCTCCCACTATCTATGGTGCTACTTCATACTGACCATCTGTGTGGTGCTACGGCTTCAGTTTCAACAGATCAACATTAGTTACATTAGTTACATTAGTTACATTAGCAACATTAGTTACATTAGCTACATCAGTTACAATAGTTACATTAGTTACATTAGCAACATTAGTTACATTAGCTACATCAGTTACAATAGTTACCTTAGTTACATTAGTTACATAAACTAGTTACATAAGCTAGTTACATAAGCTAGTGTGATGGATATCCTACTACTTCAGCTCCCCTCAGCAGGTTGACAATATGAATGACAATATGAATATACAATATGAATGTTTTTTGAGGGGAAGTCTAAGGGACTCAACAAATGATACTGTAGACTAACCTTGGGTGGGGGGGGGGGGTGGGGTAAAGTGTACCCCGCCAAAACCCAGACGAAGCTGGGCCAATTGTGCGTCGTCCTATGGGACTCCCAATCACAGCTGGATGTGATACAGCCTAGAATCGAACCAGGGACTGTAGTGATACCACTTGCACTGAGATGCAGTGCCTTAGACCACAGGTATTGATCTATACCACAGGTATTGATCTATGTCTTACTGTAGTGATTGATCTATATATTACCGTAGTGATTGATCTATATATTACCGTAGTGATTCATCTATATATTACTGTAGTGATTGATCTATATATTACCGTCGTGATTGATCTATATATTACCGTAGTGATTGATCTATATATTACCGTAGTGATTGATCTATATATTACCGTAGTGATTGATCTATATATTACCGTAGTGATTGGTCTATTTATTACCGTAATGATTGATCTATATATTACCGTAGTGATTGGTCTATTTATTACCGTAATGATTGATCTATATATTACCGTCGTGATTGATCTATATATTACCGTAGTGATTGATCTATATATTACCGTAGTGATTCATCTATATATTACTGTAGTGATTGATCTATATATTACCGTCGTGATTGATCTATATATTACCGTAGTGATTGATCTATATATTACCGTAGTGATTGATCTATATATTACCATAGTGATTGATCTATATATTACCGTAGTGATTCATCTATATATTACTGTAGTTATTGATATATATATTACCGTAGTGATTGATCTATATATTACCATAGTGATTGATCTATATATTACTGTAGTGATTGATCTATATATTACCGTAGTGATTGATCTATATATTACCGTAGTGATTCATCTATATATTACTGTAGTGATTGATCTATATATTACCGTAGTGATTGATCTATATATTACCGTAGTGATTCATCTATATATTACGGTAGTTATTGATCTATGTCATAGTTATTGATTTATGTGTGAACGTAGGCAATTTGTACCATTGGTCAGAATTCCATTCAGCTACTTTTCTTTACACCTTCATATGGAACTGACCTAGAGAAGCTGATCTGTAGCCTGCTCCTTGGACATGGTCTCAAAATGCTCACCTCACCATGTCTGTCGCATAATAGACTGAGCATCCTTCCAGTCTCTCCATCCCACTAGTCTACATCATCATCATCATCATCCCAGGCTGGGTCAGGTAACGTTCTGCAGCATTCTCAGCCACACGGCTCTTCACATGGTCTGCTGGCCCTGCTGATGGACACTGCAGTTGATGGGAGCAACCTACCACATTGCTCCTGCTGCTTCCGCGTCCGGCCTCTTCCGGTCCTCTCATTAAACTGGCCGATTCTGTTGCTCGTTCATTCATCAACATATCCTACATATCCTCCTTCCCCGCCGCTCTCCCCTGCTCTGGTGCTGCCTGTGCTGATGTTGTTACATCACACTGGCTCACAGACTGACTGGTGAAGCTACTGCATAGCAGACAAGGACCCCAGACCTGCAGAATCTATCTGGATATCTCTGGATCCGAATATTTTGGCTATTCTGTTTTATTTCTGTGTGATTTTTATTCCTTTATTCGGAATATTATTTTCGGAAGGATGTAGGTAGATCGCAGTGCGAGAGATTCCACATACCGCCAGTCGGGGAAAAAAAGAAGACAAAAAAAAAACCAGCAGAAAAAGGCGACAAGCCCTGCGCATCATGACAGATGGACTATCTAAATCCTCGCGCAGCACCAGTAACCTTTCCGAGGGACTTTTACCTCTAACGCGGCTAATAACCCAGTACTGTGTACCATAATCTGAAAATAGCATTTAGGCCAAACTCAGAAAACACTGCATTGCTGCTGAAGGATGAAAAACAACGGCAGCACCTCCGCAGTCCTTCGCAAGCAGAAGGATTTCCAAAACAAGTGTGTCTGTCTTGTCTGACTGACTTGCTTGGAAGTTGACACAAATATTAGTATCTCTCTTGAGTGTTGATTTTGAATATATATTTTTTTAATATTTTGAAAATATAAATATAATCCTCCGTCTCAGCAACTGTGTGTGACATATGGTCCAAGCGTAACAGGCACTGACTACACCTGTGCCCAGTCAATAACAGGTAAAATACACGCGAGAGAAGTACAGAAAACTATAGGTCATGATTAAATGATTGATTTGAATTCGATGTGAAGATAAGCTTATACCGCCTATCGATCTGTGTTTTGCTTTAAATGTAATACATGAGGATTTCATTGAGCAGTCAGACTCAACCGCATAGTCGCTGTGTTTACTATGAATATAAGATATAGGCTTTATATATATATATATATATATATATATATATATATAGGCTCAATATGATTGTCAATTAGGCCTATAGGCTATGCATTATTTTAGGCTATAGGCTTTATATATGCCTATAGGCTGAACATGACAGGTTGTCAATTTGGCCTATGCATTATTTTATGTACAGACCTACGTCTAAAAACAATGACCTTCTGAATTAACATAATCCTAACTATCAGCAGTTTAATAATGAATAGATGTTAACTGTTTTTAATGGCTGTTAAATGATTTTTAACTGTTTTAATGACTGTTACTTAATGTTTAACTGTTTTGCGTTTGAGGTTTCCCAAGGCTGCTTTGATCCTCCAGTCAATAGTGATGGCGGCCTGTTAGTGTTTTTCCTTTGTATTGGGGCCATCTATTTAGGATAAGATTCTGCCTGGCTGGCTGTCAATAACTTCAGGGCCCACAGCGTAAAATAACCGTTTATTCGGACACTAAGACTATTTAAAAAAAAAAAACATAACAAAAAACACAGTCAGTAAAATAACATCAAACAAACATTAGAAGATAAAATCGCCCTAAATATTCGTTTTATTCCGATATTTTGAATTTACCGCCCGATTCCCCATCGTCTCCGTTCTCCACGTCTGTTGAATGACGCCGACGCTGACGCGGGCAGCCAGTCTGAATGGCGATGGTAACAGACTCGCAGCGCGGTGCGGACGGAGCGCAGCCCGACCTTATATCGCTTTGAAAAAAACATCGCTATATCAAATGAAACGGACGAGAACAGTAAGTGATTCAATACTATTTTTTTTGTTTTGTTTGGTTGGATAAGTGTATTGTTATGTGGGAAGGTCGTATTATGTTTTTAAACGGCAGATGATGTGATATTTTCGACGTCGGCTTTGTGTTAGGAGGGAGCAGGATCCGCTGTTGTATGCCTCTGAGGGACGACCACGGAGCCGAATAAAGCTAACTAGCGACGGCCTTGTGAGGTTAGCCTGCTCAGACCCTCTGGCCAACAACAGGGCGCCTTTGTTCATGTCACGGGGATCGTTGAAAACCTCTCTCACTCGTATCGACCAAATATGTGGATAAAACGTTGTATATATTCGTAACGTTATATAGAAGAAGCCTTTGGCTGAATATCAACGATATTTCATTTCCCCCCTGTAAGGTTAGGATAATGCGAACAGTCAACTAGGGGGTCTGTTCCCCGAATTATCACCGGAGTCGGAGGTTCACGACTTTAATGGGGGGGGGATCACATGGTTAACTTGGCTAGCAGTGGCTATCTGGAGAAAGTTCATCGTAATAACGTGGTTATCTTCACATAAAATAACCTATAGTCGGCAATACGGCGAACATGTTTTGTTGGCCAGCTGCTATCGCCATGTTATTTACATTTAAACATTTCGGAGTGTTTTTCTGGTTTCGTTTTGGATAGAAAGTGTGTCGCTAGTTAGCGAATGATGCTACAGTAGCTAGTTTACCAGCCGACTCAACTCCACGATTTACTATGGAGTTGAGCGGCGCAGTGTTAACATTTATTTATTGTATTTTTTTTAAAGGAAAAAAAGTAGCTTTTGTCCATTTGTCCCTAGATGACATAATAGGGATTTGTTTTTACGTTTATGCTGTCCCTCAGTCCTCTCATGCAATGAGACATTACATCATTAAAATGCACATTTAAAAAAATAGTATACACTTTATTTTTTAACTTGTTATTATTGTTTATGCCTTATAGAGAGCTGTGGTGTCATTTGACAAGGAGCCGATTTAATAAATTAACTTCACTCGCTGCAGCAGAGGGGTGAGGACCAAGAGGCTAGAGTGGCGCTACCTCAGTGGAGGAGCAGCTGAGTTTAGCCAGGCAGGGTACACAAACACGGAAGTCACTAAATCCCGAGTGGCGCAGTGGTCTCAGAGTGACGTAGAGAGCAGCTCGCTAAGACACCGCAGTACCTGGTTCGAAACCAGGCTGCATCACATCCGGCCTTGATTGGGAGTACCATAGAGCGGCGCAGAATTGGCCCAGCTTCGTCCGGGTTTGGCCTGGGTAGACGGTCATTGTAAATAAGAATTTGTTCTGAACTGACTTGCCTAGTTAAAATAATGAAATCAACCAAAAGTAACTGGGGCAGCCTTTAAAAAGTATCTAAATACTCTTGCCAATAAAAGTCGCTGGAAGGATCTGACTTGCTAAATCTAGCAACAAAGTCGCTAAATTGGCAACACTAGAGTCATATTTAAAACGAAGTTTTTATTAAAAACTACTGATTTCATTACCCAAAGAATAGCCTGCAATTACATACATTGTTCTCTGTAATTGCAGGCTAACGCTATTCTTTGGGTGCTGAAAGAGGTATTTTTTATAAAAACTGTTATTTTATGTGAGGTCGGAGGTCCAATTTAAGCCAGGTGTACAGTTGTGGCCAAAAGTTTTGAGAATGACACAAATATTAATTTCCACAAAGTTTGCTGCTTCAGTGTCTTTAGATATTTTTGTCAGATGTTACTATGAAATACTGAAGTATAATTACAAGCATTTCATAAGTGTCAAAGGCTTTTATTGACAATTACGTGAAGTTGATGCAAAGAGTCAATATTTGCAGTGTTGACCCTTCTTTTTCAAGATCTCTGCAATCCGCCCTGGCATGCTGTCAATTAACTTCTGAGCCACATCCTGACTGATGGCAGCCCATTCTTGCATAATCAATGCTTGGAGTTTGTCAGAATTTGTGGGTTTTTGTTTGTCCACCCGCCTCTTGAGGATTGACCACAAGTTCTCAATGGGATTAAGGACTGGGGAGTTTCCTCGCCATGGATCCAAAATATCGATGTTTTGATCCCCGAGCCACTTAGTTATCACTTTTGCCTTATGGCAAGGTGCTCCATCATGCTGGAAAAGGCATTGTTCGTCATCAACTGTTCCTGGATGGTTGGGAGAAATTGCTCTCGGAGGATGTGTTGGTACCATTCTTTATTCATGGCTGTGTGAGTGAGCCCACTCCCTTGGCTGAGAAGCAACCCGACACATGAATGGTCTCAGGATGCTTTACTGTTGGCATGACACAGGACGGATGGTAGCGCTCATCTTGTCTTTGGACAAGCTTTTTTCCAGGTTCCCCAAACAATCGGAAAGGGGATTCATCAGAGAAAATGACTTTACCCCAGTCCTCAGCAGTCCAATCCCTGTACCTTTTGCAGAGTATCAGTCTGTCCCTGATGTTTTTCCTGGAGAGAAGTGGCTTCTTTGCTGCCTTTCTTGACACCAGGCCATCCTCCAAAAGTCTTTGCCTCACTGTGCGTGCAGATGCAATCAAACCTGCCTGCTGCCATTCCTGAGCAAGCTTTGTACTGGTGGTGCCCTGATCCCACAGCTGAATCAACTTTAGGAGACGGTCCTGGCGCTTGCTGGACTTTCTTGGGCGCCCTGAAGCCTTCTTCCCAACAATTGAACCACTCTCCTTTTGATGGATCAAATAAATGGTTGATTTAGGTGCAATCTTACTGGCAGCAATATCCTTGCCTGTGAAGCCCTTTTTGTGCAAAGCAATGATAACGGCACGTGTTTCCTTGCAGGCAACCATGGTTGACAGAGGAAGAGCAATGATTCCAAGCACCACCCTCCTTTTGAAGCTTCCAGTCTTGTTATTTGAACTCAATCAGCATGACAGAGTGATCTCCAGCCTTGTCCTCGTCAACACTCACACCTGTGTCAACGAGAGAATCACTGACATGATGTCAGCTGGTCCTTTTGTGGCAGGGCTGAAATGCAGTGGAAATGTTTTTTTGGGGGGGATTCAGTTCATTTGCATGGCAAAGAGGTACTTTGCAATTAATAGCAATGCATCTGATCACTCTTCATAACATTCTGGAGTATATGCAAATTGCCATCATACAAACAGAGGCAGCAGACTATGTGAAAATTAATATTTGTGTCGTTCTCAAAACTTTTGGCCCCGACTGTACACTACATGATTTTGCCCCCAGACAGGTCTCATCGATTAGACGTAACATAGTAAAAGTAAATCCGGGACACTCGAATTAGTATGATATGTTACGTTTGGTATTGTTACATAAGATCGGTTACGTATGGCATTAAATTTAAAGGAGCGTGGTTGGGTGGGTGTATAACGCGAACGTATAGCAACCCAACATGGGACTGGCGCTGACTGGACACAGGACGGGCGCTGACTGGACACAGGACGGGCGCTGACTGGACACAGGACGGGCGCGGACTGGATGTGTTTTTGTTTGTCCGTTCTCGGTAAACCCTAGACACAGTCGTGCGTGAAAAGTCTAGGAGGCCGGCCTGTTTCTGAGATACTGGAGCCAGCATGCCTGGCACCGACGATCATACCAACGCTCAGTCGCTTAAGTTAGAGTGTTGGGCCAGTAACCGTAAGGTTGCTGGATCGAATCCCTGACCTGACAAGGTAAAAATCTGTAATTCTGCCCCTGAGCAAGGCAGTTAACCCAGTGTTTCCCCCGGGCGCCAAAGATGTGGATTAAGGCCGCCCCCCAGCACCTCTCTGACACATTTCAGTTGAAGGCATTCAGTTGTACAACTGACTAGGTACCCCCCCTTTCCCTTTCCAACTGACTAGGTACCCCCCCTTTCCCTTTCCAACTGACTAGGTACCCCCCCTTTCCCTTTCCAACTGACTAGGTATCCCCCTTTCCCAAACTAGTTTTGCCCATTCTAACATCTGCCTAGCGACTTTCCACAGATCATATGGTCTTTATTGCAACTTGGCTGGATTACAAAGCCAGGTAGCTATTTTCTTTTAGAAGTTTATTAAAACTAAAACTGGACGTTTTCCTCAAATAGTTAAAATATAAGACTATTTTTCCAATAAATATCAAGGGTCTTATTCTGTTGACGTGATCATCGATGCTTGGCTGCCGTCTGACAACTAAACATCATCTCGCTCTTTTGTCGAATAATAATCCAATTATAGTCTTATACCCACACTGTATCTATACCCACACTGTATCTGTACCCACACTGTATCTGTACCCACACTGTATCTGTACCCACACTGTATCTGTACCCACACTGTATCTGTGAGCGTGCCAATACCAGAATGGACACACTTGCTATACATCTTTTTTTGTGAAAACCATCAGTAGAGTTGAAAATGTGATGAGAAACTTTTTTTTTGTCAATTTGATGGAAACTCTGGTGGGAAAATTTGCATATTGTTTTTATGCAGATTTTTTAGAATATTTGTGTGCAAAATCTGTCGGCAATTGGATGAAAAACCCCTAGTTTGAAAGTTTTGACATGTATTAGCTAGCATTTCTCTCCGTGTATTTCTCTTTTGGGTCATCTTAAATTGGACAGTGACAGTTGTTCAGTCCGTTGGACGTCAGGCTGTTAAAACGGCTGAATGGAACTGTGTCCAGTCAGCCAGCCGTGGGCAGTGTTACTATTGTCTAATTGTTGTCTGACTGCTGACCTAAAGCATTGTGTTGTTTCTGTTTCAGGTTACCCCTATGTAAAATGGAGGATAGTTTTGATTGCGACTGTGGTGAGCTTGAGCCACCCGATTGTTGAGGGCCAGACTACTCTGTGAAGACTAAAAGGCAAGACACCATTTTTGGATGAGCGGTGGTTTCAACAGGAAGAAGATTTTGAGTAAATACAACAACAAAAAACAACAAAAAAAAAATAGAATTTAAAATTGTAGTTATTTTTGGCGCAATTGTAATCAATGCAGCTACACAGGATGAGTCTATCACTGAATGTATCTGCACTGTGAGGATGCAACAAGATGCTGTTGTAGTTGTTGAATTGGCCTCTTGAGTTCATTCCATTATTGCTGGCTGTTAAACACTATAAACGTTTAAAAACGGTTTAAAAACCGGAGAAGCTGCAAAAAACAACAAACAAACAAACAAACAAAAAACTGATTTTGAAAAAGTAATTCATATTAGGCCTGGAAAAACTTGCTCCATTTGTCAAACAAACATGACTTTCTACTCTGGTTGTGAGTCCGAGAGCCGTGTGATTCTGTGAGGGTTAGACAGGGGGAAACAGTAGTCTTCTGTAAGGGTTATACCATCCACATTTTCTATTTTCACAATGTTACACACCAGGCAAGACCTCCTATAGCCTATTACCAGTCAGTTTGTCCATTTTTGTATTGAACAACCCCCAAAGTCAATCGCAAACTTAGTCAAAACACCAAATCCAAGATGGCGGAGAAGTTTGAGTCTCTGATGAACATCCACGGGTTTGACCTGGGCCCACGTTACATGGACCTGAAGCCTCTGGGCTACGGAGGGAACGGCCTGGTGTTCTCAGCCATCGACACGGACTGCGACAAACGAGTGGCGGTGAAGAAGATCATTCTGACGGATCCTCAGAGCGTCAAACACGCCCTGAGAGAGATCAAGATCATCAGGAGGCTGGACCACGACAACACCGTCAAGGTAACACAGGAAATGCTGTAACGAACTGTACGATACTTTATATTGGCCATTCATATGGAAATGTCTTTTTGTCAGAACAGCAGTGGAATGGGTCAGCTCCTAACACTGCAGACAGTGGAAATGGGTCAGCTCCTAACACTGCAGACAGAGGAAATGGGTCAGCTCCTAACACTGCAGACAGTGGAAATGGGTCAGCTCCTAACACTGCAGACAGTGGAAATGGGTCAGCTCCTAACACTGCAGACAGTGGAAATGGGTCAGCTCCTAACACTGCAGACAGTGGAAATGGGTCAGCTCCTAACACTGCAGACAGTGGAAATGGGTCAGCTCCTAACACTGCAGACAGTGGAAATGGGTCAGCTCCTGACAGTGGAAATGGGTCAGCTCCTAACACTGCAGACAGTGGAAATGGGTCAGCTCCTAACACTGCAGACAGTGGAATGGGTCAGCTCCTAACACTGCAGACAGTGGAAATGGGTCAGCTCCTAACACTGCAGACAGTGGAATGGGTCAGCTCCTAACACTGCAGACAGTGGAAATGGGTCAGCTCCTAACACTGCAGACAGTGGAAATGGGTCAGCTCCTAACACTGCAGACAGTGGAAATGGGTCAGCTCCTAACACTGCAGACAGTGGAAATGGGTCAGCTCCTAACACTGCAGACAGTGGAATGGGTCAGCTCCTAACACTGCAGACAGTGGAAATGGGTCAGCTCCTAACACTGCAGACAGTGGAATGGGTCAGCTCCTAACTCTGCAGACAGTGGAAATGGGTCAGCTCCTAACTCTGCAGACAGTGGAAATGGGTCAGCTCCTAACACTGCAGACAGTGGAATGGGTCAGCTCCTAACTCTGCAGACAGTGGAAATGGGTCAGCTCCTAACACTGCAGACAGTGGAAATGGGTCAGCTCCTAACACTGCAGACAGTGGAAATGGGTCAGCTCCTAACACTGCAGACAGTGGAAATGGGTCAGCTCCTAACACTGCAGACAGTGGAAATGGGTCAGCTCCTAACACTGCAGACAGTGGAAATGGGTCAGCTCCTAACACTGCAGACAGTGGAAATGGGTCAGCTCCTAACTCTGCAGACAGTGAAATGGGTCCGCTCCTAACACTGCAGACAGTGAAATGGGTCAGCTCCTAACACTGCAGACAGTGGAAATGGGTCAGCTCCTAACACTGCAGACAGTGGAAATGGGTCAGCTCCTAACACTGCAGACAGTGAAATGGGTCAGCTCCTAACACTGCAGACAGTGGAAATGGGTCAGCTCCTAACACTGCAGACAGTGGAATGGGTCAGCTCCTAACTCTGCAGACAGTGGAATGGGTCAGCTCCTAACTCTGCAGACAGTGAAATGGGTCAGCTCCTAACACTGCAGACAGTGGAAATGGGTCAGCTCCTAACACTGCAGACAGTGAAATGGGTCAGCTCCTAACACTGCAGACAGTGGAATGGGTCAGCTCCTAACTCTGCAGACAGTGAAATGGGTCAGCTCCTAACACTGCAGACAGTGGAAATGGGTCAGCTCCTAACACTGCAGACAGTGAAATGGGTCAGCTCCTAACACTGCAGACAGTGGAAATGGGTCAGCTCCTAACACTGCAGACAGTGGAAATGGGTCAGCTCCTAACACTGCAGACAGTGGAAATGGGTCAGCTCCTAACACTGCAGACAGTGGAAATGGGTCAGCTCCTAACACTGCAGACAGTGGAAATGGGTCAGCTCCTAACACTGCAGACAGTGGAAATGGGTCAGCTCCTAACACTGCAGACAGTGGAAATGGGTCAGCTCCTAACACTGCAGACAGTGGAAATGGGTCAGCTCCTAACACTGCAGACAGTGGAAATGGGTCAGCTCCTAACACTGCAGACAGTGGAAATGGGTCAGCTCCTAACACTGCAGACAGTGGAAATGGGTCAGCTCCTAACACTGCAGACAGTGGAAATGGGTCAGCTCCTAACACTGCAGACAGTGGAAATGGGTCAGCTCCTAACACTGCAGACAGTGGAAATGGGTCAGCTCCTAACACTGCAGACAGTGAAAATGGGTCAGCTCCTAACACTGCAGACAGTAGGGGGTGGGGGGGGGAGAGACTCCCCTTGCTCAAGTCACACTGCAACGTCAAACTCTGCAGTCATACGACTTGGCCTGAGTCGAACAATACAAGTCACTTCCAAGTGCTGGACTACCTCCCACTAGTTAGTCCTTAAACAGACAGGATGGAAGTTACACTGTACACAGTCAGGAACACACAGACAACATGCAGGTGTGTCTGCTCGTATGAGTTGATGTTAACATATGAACACCTTCCCTCTGCCAGGTATTTGAGACCCTTGGGCCCAGCGGTCGTCACCTAACAGAGGACATAGTCTCTCTGACAGAGGTGAACTCTGTGTACATCGTCCAGGAGTACATGGAGACAGACCTGCGTCAGCTCCTGGAGAGGGGTCTACTCTCTGAGGACCACGCCAGACTCTTCATGTACCAGCTGCTGAGAGGCCTCAAGTACATCCACTCTGCCAACGTACTGCACAGAGACCTGAAGCCTGCCAACTTGTTCGTCAACACAGAGGACCTGGTGCTGAAGATAGGAGACTTTGGACTGGCCCGGATCATGGATCCTCACTACTCACACAAGGTAAGAGGCTAAAACAGAGGCTAGTTAAACTACGTCATTACTGTCTGTAATAACCATAATAACCATGCCTAGCGTTCTGGCTTTATTGCCCAGAAACCAACTGGGCTAATCCCTCGGGTGACGCCATCAGCCTATCACACCACACTGCACCGCAGGAAGTTAACAAGGAGGTATGGTAGTTCCTGATGTCGCGCCTCCGTTTCCCTTCCCAGAGGAAATGCTTCCGCTGAGATAAGGGCCCTGGGAACCAATATTTCCGTTGAGGGGTGGGAGGCTGCATCCACATCCTGAGAGAGTTTAGACTGTTGACCAGGCTGTGTGGTGTTGACCAGGCTGTGTGGTGTTGACCAGGCTGTGTGGTGTTGACCAGGCTGTGTGGTGTTGACCAGGCTGTCTAGGCTGTGTGGTGTTGTCCAGGCTGTCTAGGCTGTGTGGTGTTGTCCAGGCTGTGTGGTTGTTGACCAGGCTGTGTGGTTGTTGACCAGGCTGTGTGGTTGTTGACCAGGCTGTGTGGTTGTTGACCAGGCTGTGTGGTTGTTGACCAGGCTGTGTGGTGTTGACCAGGCTGTGTGGTTGTTGACCAGGCTGTGTGGTTGTTGACCAGGCTGTGTGGTTGTTGACCAGGCCGTGTGGTTGTTGACCAGGCCGTGTGGTTGTTGACCAGGCCGTGTGGTTGTTGACCAGGCTGTGTGGTTGTTGACCAGGCTGTGTGGTTGTTGACCAGGCTGTGTGGTGTTGACCAGGCTGTGTGGTGTTGACCAGGCTGTGTGGTTGTTGACCCGGCTGACCAGGCTGTGTGGTGTTGACCAGGCTGTGTGGTGTTGACCAGGCTGTGTGGTGTTGACCAGGCTGACCAGGCTGTGTGGTAGTATATATTGTGCACCAGTCAGGCGTTCAAACCTCAGAGATGTGGAGATGAGGCTGATTTGTCTGGCTTTGGGAGAATGTAGGTTGAGGTGGCTCTTTCCCCAGTCCTACACTGCTCTTTAGACAGGACTCCGAGGGGAGAGCAGGAGTCACAGAAGAACGAAGAAAGAGGTGAGGAGAGAGCTGAGGAGTGGAGTAGTCACCATGCAGCTACAGGTGTCTTAGATTAGTCATCACCGGGGCCTGTCTGGTGTGGGACTCGGCCCTCTCTCTCTGGCACAGCACAGGATTCACTCGGGACTTTTACAGTTAGCTAGGCCTCACACTTTCTCACACACACTGCTCAGCCCCGTGCCAGAGTCTTTTACTGCGAGGCCACAGCTTCACACACACACACACACACACAGCCCAAAAGCAGCTGGTTTTAGTGGCTCATATCGCAGATCAAGTGTTGACTCGCTACTCTCCAATGACGCATCACTAGAGAACACTCTCTCCTTTGAATAGCAATCATGTTGGGGACATGGCAGGAAACTGGCATTTCCGTGTGTGTGTGTGTGTGTGCGCGCTACAGGTGCCTGTTTGAAGTTCGATAGATTTTCTCACGATCTTCAGTCTCTAGCCAGACATTCCCTCCTCTTCCTGCCTCTCCTAGCCCCTATAGCAGCTCTGTTCTGCTGTGTGTTTTCCCTATCTAAGCAGGTTTTGTTTTGATGAGGTGGAGGTAAGGGAACGGCCTATTGAAAAGACCCTCTGCTGATGTCAACTCTTTTTGTATTTCCGTGGACTGCAGAAGCTCAAGTGTGTGTGTGTGTGTGTGTGTGGACACAGCCATTTGGTGCCGCATTCCATGTACCATCCAGAGAGCCTGGACACACACACGGCCTGAGTGGACGGGGAGGGGGGGGGGGGCAACCACTTGACTTCCGTGCCCCTGCCTGCCCAAGCTGCCCTGCTGTTGGGGTAGCTGGCTGGCTCTGCCTCTCTGCATGCTATTTGTACAGCTCACTCTGTCTAAATAAAGAACCAGCCCATTTGCAGCAACTAACCTTGGTCTCTGTCGGGACACTGGCAAGAACTTGCACACGTCTCAATGTATAGATATTCTATAGTGTCTATCTATATAGATGCCATATTTGAGCAATATGGCCCGAGAGGGTGTGGTGTATGGCACGACGTAATGCCTGGATACAGCCCTCGGCCGTGGTATATTGGTCATATACCACAAACCCCCGAGGTGCCTTATTGCTGTTAGAACCTGGTTACTAATGCAATTAGGGCAGTAAAAATGTATGTTTTGTCATACCTGTGGTATACGGTCTGATATAACACGGCTGTTAGCCAATCAGCATCCAGTTTATATTTGTATATATCTTCAGCAAGACCTACTCCATGTCCTGTGTTGTACATGACCAGAGATGGGCCCTGATTGGCTTAATATGACCAGAGATGGGCCCTGATTGGCTTAATATGACCAGAGATGGGCCCTGATTGGCTTAATATGACCAGAGATGGGCCCTGATTGGCTTAATATGACCAGAGATGGGCCCTGATTGGCTTAATATGACCAGAGATGGGCCCTGATTGGCTTAATATGACCAGAGATGGGCCCTGATTGGCTTAATATGACCAGAGATGGGCCCTGATTGGCTTAATATGACTAGAGATGGGCCCTGATTGGCTTAATATGACCAGAGATGGGCCCTGATTGGCTTAATATGACCAGAGATGGGCCCTGGTTGGCTTAATATGACCAGAGATGGGCCCTGATTGGCTTAATATGACCAGAGATGGGCCCTGATTGGCTTAATATGACCAGAGATGGGCCCTGATTGGCTAAATATGACCAGAGATGGGCCCTGATTGGCTAAATATGACCAGAGATGGGCCCTGATTGGCTTAATATGACCAGAGATGGGCCCTGATTGGCTTAATATGACCAGAGATGGGCCCTGATTGGGTTTAGGTGATTGGGTTCTTATGGAGATTACATTGTCTGTTTCTCAGACTTCCTTTAGGCTCTATTGAAGTTCTCTGAATTTGTCCCATCCCCCCACCCTTAGAAATATTCTGAACTCTGCTAGAGGATTGAGTGGTTCTGTATGTTGAGGGGTTCTGTATGTTGAGTGGTTCTGTATGTTGAGGGGTTCTGTATGTTGAGTGGTTCTGTATGTTGAGGGGTTCTGTATGTTGAGTGGTTCTGTATGTTGAGTGGTTCTGTATGTTGAGGGGTTCTGTATGTTGAGTGGTTCTGTATGTTGAGGGGTTCTGTATGTTGAGTGGTGTGTGTGAGAGCCTGTTGTGTGCAGTTTCTCAGAGCCTCCTCAGCCTGCTTCTGTGGGACCCGCAGCAGTCAAACACCCAGTGGCCCACCACCAAGAATGTCTGGAATTCACGTGCAGGCAGGAATCAAGCATCCTGTGCATTTCCCTCCCTCCCTCCCTCCCTCCCTCCCAGCCAGTCAGTCAATCATTCCTTTGTCCTGCCTATCGTGGGAGCCTTTGTCCAAGGCTAGAGCTGCTCTCAAGCTGCTAGCGTAGCATAATCATGCCTTGAGGTTAAGCAGGGAACGTGGCTGAGCTGTTACAACCAGTGTTAGTTTAGCATTTAGCTTAGCGTGCCCTTGGGCTGACTAGACGCATGGGTTCGGCAAAAGCATTGCATTTGCGTCCGTTAGCGTAGCATTAGCAATAGTATCCCTTTTTCGGCTTGGCACAGTGATCGTGGCAGGGACTCGGCCGGGACCAGAGTTAGCTAGCTTAGCAGTTAGCTTAGCATTAACAATAGCATCCCTTGGCACAGTGAGCATGGCAGGGACTCGGCCGGGACCAGAGTTAGCTAGCTTAGCAGTTAGCTTAGCATTAACAATAGCATCCCTTGGCACAGTGAGCATGGCAGGGACTCAGTCGGAACCAGAGTTAGCTAGCTTAGCAGTTAGCTTAGCTTAAGTGTGCCCTTCAGTGAAGCAGGTCAAGGGGCATGGCTGTGTAGACTAGCATTAGCTGAGTGATATGACATCTGCTCAGTGAGGCAACTTGACCTCCTATTTTACAAGTTGTAATCCAACCCTGAAGATTTCTTAATGCAAAATGGCCTTTGACATACATACCGAGGGTTTGTTTATAGGAATATAAAACGTTTTATTGAACCCAGTTTTGTTCTAGGAAGTTAGACAAAATTAATAACATGACGGTCTTTTACATGTGAGCAACAAGTGGTTTAAGGGGTGTTTTTTTTTTTTTAACCAAGTAAGTTAGTCATTTTCCAAACAAGTTGTTTTCATCTAAAACCCTCCAGGCCTGTGTGTCATTATGAAGAAGCAGCAGACTGTTAGGTTTGCAGATGGTCGCTGCTCTTGATGTGCAGGTGTACATTTCCTGGAATGTTATAAGGAGAGAGGAGGGGGGCTGAGACAGGGGGGGGCTGAGGCAGGGGGGGAGGGAAAGATAGGGGGGACGGGGGCTGAGACGGGGGGAGGAAGGGAAAGATGGGGGTGCTGAGACGGGGGAGGAAGGGAAAGATGGGGGGGCTGAGACAGGGGGGGAGGAAGGGAAAGATAGAGGGGAGAGAATGTCATTCCACCACCACACATGCTTCCTGCTGTAGCTCGGATCACTCCACCACAGTCCTCCTCCCATGACACACATACTCACGTTGACCCAATTACCCAGCAATAGCAACACACACACACACACACACACACACACACAGCGGTCCTCTTGGCTCGCCGATTCCACTCCAAGGTTCACAAGGCTTTTAAAAAATGACTTGAGTCGTGTGTAAGCAGAGCAACAGCTCTAAAAGAAACCATTCTACATGCCAAACACACATCTCCTGGGGATTAAAGCTGTGTTTATAAATCCATGCCTAACACACATCTCCTGGGGATTAAAGCTGTGTATATAAATCCATGCCTAACACACATCTCCTGGGGATTAAAGCTGTGTATATAAATCCATGCCTAACACACATCTCCTGGGGATTAAAGCTGTGTGTATAAATCCATGCCTAACACACATCTCCTGGGGATTAAAGCTGTGTGTATAAAGACATGCCTAACACACATCTCCTGGGGATTAAAGCTGTGTGTATAAATCCATGCCTAACACATCTCCTGGGGATTAAAGCTGTGTGTATAAAGACATGCCTAACACACATCTCCTGGGGATTAAAGCTGTGTGTATAAATCCATGCCAAACACACATCTCCTGGGGATTAAAGCTGTGTGTATATATAGACATGCCTAACACACATCTCCTGGGGATTAAAGCTGTGTGTATATATAGACATGCCTAACATACATCTCCTGGGGATTAAAGCTGTGTGTATGTGTGTGTGTATATAAAGGCATGCCTAACACACATCTCCTGGGGATTAAAGCTGTGTGTATGTGTGTGTGTGTGTGGCTAGCTTCGTGTGGTTCTCTGAGGAAATCTAGCTACTAATCCTCTGTCACCAGGTTCTCTGAGGCAATCCTATAGTACTCTACAACTGCTCCCTTTCTCTCCTTCCTCTTATTTTCCTCCTCCCTTCCTCTACACTCCCTCTTCATCCTCCCTCTCTTCCCTTCCTCTCCCCACTCCCGCCCTTCCTTCCACTGAGGTGTTAGCCACCCATCTGAGACAGAAACATATAAGCTAAAGTAAAAATGTAAACTATTCTACACAGAAAAAAGGCTTTACATAGAGAACCATAGCATGCATGGCTGTTCTTCCTGGAAGACCCACTAGTCTGGCAGTGAGAACAGCACAGCGCTCAGTGAGTGGAAACAGGGTTTTTCTCTCTGTCACACACTGGGCTAGATAACACGGCCTCTCTGACTGTTGCAAACCTGTGGCTTTGGTCTGGTCTGGAGAAATGACTTAATGCGTCACTCCGGGTGTGTTTGTGTGTGTGTGACGTGTATGAATTCTCCTGAAATGAGTTAGACAATTAGTTAGAATGTTCACTTGTTGTAATCTGCTGTGGATTCTCAGAACCTCTTTCATTCTAGACTTCTTATGCAACATTACAGGCAGTCTACCATGCTGGTTGTTGCCAAATCTCTGACTACAGTCGTCTTGACTGCTGGGAACTGCTTGGAGTTTCCTCATTTGTGATAGTGTTATTGACTGATTTCATGACATTCTGGTTGGCTGGCAGACTGTTCTGGTTGGCTGGTTTTCTGACTGCTCCTTCAGTTGCTTAAAAGCTGCTGATGCAAGAGAGACATCTACCCATTTCTAAATATACCCACCCAGCCAACCGGGCCCTGGTGTTGCTTAGAATATCCACCAGGTTTTGTTGAGGATATCATTTCTCCTGTCTTGACATCTAGATCATTCTGTCATTCAACCTAGATCATTTCTCCTGTCTCTACATCTAGATCATTCTGTCATTCAACCTAGATCATTTCTCCTGTCTCTACATCTAGATCATTCTGTCATTCAACCTAGATCATTTCTCCTGTCTTGACATCTAGATCATTCTGTCATTCAACCTAGATCATTTCTCCTGTCTCTACATCTAGATCATTCTGTCATTCAATCTAGATCATTTCTCCTGTCTCTACATCTAGATCATTCTGTCATTCAACCTAGATCATTTCTCCTGTCTTGACATCTAGATCATTCTGTCATTCAACCTAGATCATTTCTCCTGTCTCTACATCTAGATCATTCTGTCATTCAACCTAGATCATTTCTCCTGTCTCTACATCTAGATCATTCTGTCATTCAACCTAGATCATTTCTCCTGTCTCTACATCTAGATCATTCTGTCATTCAACCTAGATCATTTCTCCTGTCTTGACATCTAGATCATTCTGTCATTCAACCTAGATCATTTCTCCTGTCTCTACATCTAGATCATTCTGTCATTCAACCTAGATCATTTCTCCTGTCTTGACATCTAGATCATTCTGTCATTCAACCTAGATCATTTCTCCTGTCTCTACATCTAGATCATTCTGTCATTCAACCTAGATCATTTCTCCTGTCTCTACATCTAGATCATTCTGTCATTCAACCTAGATCATTTCTCCTGTCTCTACATCTAGATCATTCTGTCATTCAACCTAGATCATTTCTCCTGTCTTGACATCTAGATCATTCTGTCATTCAACCTAGATCATTTCTCCTGTCTCTACATCTAGATCATTCTGTCATTCAACCTAGATCATTTCTCCTGTCTTGACATCTAGATCATTCTGTCATTCAACCTAGATCATTTCTCCTGTCTCTACATCTAGATCATTCTGTCATTCAACCTAGATCATTTCTCCTGTCTCTACATCTAGATCATTCTGTCATTCAACCTAGATCATTTCTCCTGTCTTGACATCTAGATCATTCTGTCATTCAACCTAGATCATTTCTCATGTCTTGACATCTAGATCATTCTGTCATTCAACCTAGATCATTTCTCCTGTCTTGACATCTAGATCATTCTGCCATTCAACCTAGATCATTTCTCCTGTCTTGACATCTAGATCATTCTGCCATTCAACCTAGATCATTTCTCCTGTCTTGACATCTAGATCATTCTGTCATTCAACCTAGATCATTTCCAGTTGGTGCACATGTCTCTTGGCCCGCTAGCTGAGCCTTGTTGTCTCTTGGCCCGCTAGCTGAGCCTTGTTGTCTCTTGGCCCGCTAGCTGAGCCTTGTTGTCTCTTGGCCCGCTAGCTGAGCCTTGTTGTCTCTTGGCCCGCTAGCTGAGCCTTGTTGTCTCTTGGCCCGCTAGCTGAGCCTTGTTGTCTCTTGGCCCGCTAGCTGAGCCTTGTTGTCTCTTGGCCCGCTAGCTGAGCCTTGTTGTCTCTTGGCCCGCTAGCTGAGCCTTGTTGTCTCTTGGTCCGCTAGCTGAGCCTTGTTGTCCCTTGGTCCGCTAGCTGAGCCTTGTTGTCCCTTGGCCCGCTAGCTGAGCCTTGTTGTCCCTTGGCCCGCTAGCTGAGCCTTGTTGTCTCTTGGTCCGCTAGCTGAGCCTTGTTGTCTCTTGGTCCGCTAGCTGAGCCTTGTTGTCTCTTGGCCCGCTAGCTGAGCCTTGTTGTCTCTTGGCCCGCTAGCTGAGCCTTGTTGTCTCTTGGTCCGCTAGCTGAGCCTTGTTGTCCCTTGGCCCGCCAGCTGAGCCTTGTTGGCCCGCCAGCTGAGCCTTGTTGGCCCGCTAGCTGAGCCTTGTTATGAGCTGAAGACATTAGACTGCTTAGTATGGGACTATCCTACCTGAGCTAATTCATTGATTTATTGGTATGTCCATAATAAAGGAGGCCATGGTTACAGACTGGTGTTCATTACATTTAGTAGGTCAGCACAACCTGTGTGCTTCTCAAAATTGTATAATGATATTCTGACTGACACACAGGGTGTGTGTGTGAGTGAGCCTTTCTAGCGACAGAGACCGAAACAGCCAGCTCACCACTCTGACGTAGCAGGGAACCAAACAGAAGCCAATGGAACACAACGGGGAGGGGCGGGGCCTACCTGAATTTGTCCAATAGAAACTTGTTTTCATTGCAAAATGTTTTCCATTTGGATTAAATGGTTTCAGTTGTGAAATGTTTTTCGACTAATGATTTCTCCCCAGGTCAGAGGGTGTTGTTTTACCACTGTAGCACACACACACACACACACACACACACACACACACACACACAGCATGGGACCTTGTGGGGATCTAGAATTGATTTCCATTCAAAATCCTATTTTCCTTAACGGCTAACCCTTAAGCTTAAAATAGCCTTTGACCTTGTGGGTGTGATCTTGTTTTACTGTCCTTGTGGGGACTTTTGAGGATGGAAGAACAAGACGGGGGCACTGGTTTGGTGGGTGCCTTTTGTGTTGCAGGGCCTGAGGGCAGACTGGCAGGCAGCGTATTGTTGCTGACTCTACTGTCCCGGAAGTACAGATCGGTGTGTGTGTGTGTGTGAGGCAGGGGGATTATCCTGCTTTCTGTGGCTGCTGACTGGGCCTGTGTTTGTCTCCTCGCTCTTTCTCTCCCTTTTTTTCCCTTTCTGTGTTTTCTCTCCATTTTTGTGCAGCAAAGGGGCGAGGCTGTAGGGGCGAGGCTGTAGGGGCCAGGGTCGAGACTGTAGGGGCCAGGGTCGAGGCTGTAGGGGCCAGGGTCGAGGCTGTAGGGGCCAGAGGCGAGGCTGTAGGGTCCAGAGGCGAGGCTGTAGGGTCCAGGGGCGAGGCTGTAGGGACCAGGGGCGAGACTGTAGGGGCCAGGGGCCAGGCTGTAGGGGCCAGGGGCCAGGCTGTAGGGACCAGGGGCCAGGCTGTAGGTGGAGGAGTGGGTGGGTGGGATTGAGCTCTGGAACAAACGTACGTGTATCTCCTGTCGTCACTGAGGATACTGCAGGCAGGTCTAATGTGACAGGCCCGAGCAGAGCTCTAGTAGCTTTGATCTACCAGGGTGGGTGACTGGCCGCTGGGTAACACAAACAAACAGCGACTGCACTACTGTTGACCAGGGTCCATGTAGGGAATAGGGAGCTGTAGGGCTTTACAGTGCACTACTGTTGACCAGGGTCCATGTAGGGAATAGGGAGCTGTAGGGCTTTACAGTGCACTACTGTTGACCAGGGTCCATGTAGGGAATAGGGAGCCGTAGGGCTTTACAGTGCACTACTGTTGACCAGGGTCCATGTAGGGAACAGGGAGCCGTAGGGCTTTACAGTGCACTACTGTTGACCAGGGTCCATGTAGGGAATAGGGAGCCGTAGGGCTTTACAGTGCACTACTGTTGACCAGGGTCCATGTAGGGAATAGGGAGCTGTAGGGCTTTACAGTGCACTACTGTTGACCAGGGTCCATGTAGGGAATAGGGAGCCGTAGGGCTTTACAGTGCACTACTGTTGACCAGGGTCCATGTAGGGAACAGGGAGCCGTAGGGCTTTACAGTGCACTACTGTTGACCAGGGTCCATGTAGGGAACAGGGAGCCGTAGGGCTTTACAGTGCACTACTGTTGACCAGGGTCCATGTAGGGAACAGGGAGCCGTAGGGCTTTACAGTGCACTACTGTTGACCAGGGTCCATGTAGGGAACAGGGAGCCGTAGGGCTTTACAGTGCACTACTGTTGACCAGGGTCCATGTAGGGAACAGGGAGCCGTAGGGCTTTACAGTGCACTACTGTTGACCAGGGTCCATGTAGGGAACAGGGAGCCGTAGGGCTTTACAGTGCACTACTGTTGACCAGGGTCCATGTAGGGAACAGGGAGCCGTAGGGCTTTACAGTGCACTACTGTTGACCAGGGTCCATGTAGGGAACAGGGAGCCGTAGGGCTTTACAGTGCACTACTGTTGACCAGGGTCCATGTAGGGAACAGGGAGCCGTAGGGCTTTACAGTGCACTACTGTTGACCAGGGTCCATGTAGGGAACAGGGAGCCGTAGGGCTTTACAGTGCACTACTGTTGACCAGGGTCCATGTAGGGAATAGGGAGCCGTAGGGCTTTACAGTGCACTACTGTTGACCAGGGTCCATGTAGGGAATAGGGAGCCGTAGGGCTTTACAGTGCACTACTGTTGACCAGGGTCCATGTCGGGAATAGGGAGCCGTAGGGCTTTACAGTGCACTACTGTTGACCAGGGTCCATGTAGGGAATAGGGAGCCGTAGGGCTTTACAGTGCACTACTGTTGACCAGGGTCCATGTAGGGAATAGGGAGCTGTAGGGCTTTACAGTGCACTACAGTTGACCAGGGTCCATGTAGGGAACAGGGAGCCGTAGGGCTTTACAGTGCACTACTGTTGACCAGGGTCCATGTAGGGAACAGGGAGCTGTAGGGGAAGCTTCCAGAAGCAGATTGTTCTGTTGCTACAGCTTTGATGAGTCTCTGCTTCTCAACCATTAAGAGGTCGTTAGCTGAATGTAGTTAACAGGATCAATGGTGCTTTTGAAGTCGATACAGACCTGGAGAGAGAGAGAGAGAGAGAGAGAGAGAGACACACACACACACACACACACACACACACACACACACACACACACACACACACACACACACTGCAGTACAGTAGGATGACAACTGTTTCATTCATTGAAATAAACTAGTAACCTATGGGTCTGTGTTTTAGGTGTATCTCATAAGAGCTGATAAACCAGTTTCAGTCACATTCTGTTTATTCATTCTGAACACACACAGAGGGAGAGGAGTTGAGTCATTCTGAACAGGGAGAGAGAGGTTGAGTCATTCTGGAGAGAGAGGGGAGGGGTCCTATGAATTCAGGTTTATCAGGCTCTTGCTCCCGTTCAACTCTTAGTGCGCAATTCTCACTAAAGAAGTGTTAACTCACCCTCCCCTCTTCCTCTCTGCCTCCTCCTCCAGGGTCATCTTTCTGAGGGCTTGGTGACTAAATGGTACCGGTCTCCTCGCCTGCTGCTCTCTCCTAACAACTACACCAAGGCCATTGACATGTGGGCTGCCGGATGCATCTTCACCGAGATGCTCACCGGGAAAACGCTCTTCGCAGGTCAGTCAAGCACAGACTCACACGGGTTACCGGTGAGGCAGGTTCACTGTGCCACTGAACCGCGGGGCGGAAATGTAGGCCACAGGCTTCATGGCACGTGGGTTCTGGCAGAGCTCACACTCTCTCTGACTGACATGGTGTGACTGATATTGGTTTTGAATTGGTGTTCTGCAGGAGCCCATGAACTGGAGCAGATGCAGCTGATCCTGGAGTCCATCCCTGTGCTGAGAGAAGAGGACAGGCAGGAGTTACACAGTGTTATCCCCGTCTTCATACACGGCGACATGTCCCAGCCGCACAACCCACTGGCCAAGCTACTGCCCGACGTCAGCCCACAGGGTGAGTCTAGACTCGCACTCGTGTAGACACAGTGACATGTCCCAGCCACACAACCCACTGGCCAAGCTACTGCACGACGTCAGCCCACAGGGTGAGTCTAGACTCGCACTCGTGTAGACACATACACGGTGACATGTCCCAGCCACACAACCCACTGGCCAAGCTACTGGCCAAGCTACTGGCCAAGCTACTGCCCGACGTCAGCCCACAGGGTGAGTCTAGACTCGCACTCGTGTAGACACATACACAGTGACATGTCCCAGCCACACAACCCACTGGCCAAGCTACTGGCCAAGCTACTGGCCAAGCTACTGCACGACGTCAGCCCACAGGGTGAGTCTAGACTCGCACTCGTGTAGACACATACACAGTGACATGTCCCAGCCACACAACCCACTGGCCAAGCTACTGGCCAAGCTACTGCACGACGTCAGCCCACAGCGTGAGTCTAGACACACAGTCACACTCCTGACGTACACACACACCCGCACTGGACAAACTGATGCCTGACATACCACCAGGTGAACACACACAACATACCACCAGGTGAACACACACAAACTAACACAATCCTATTCTATACCATATTGTCCCGTACATATTGTCCCGTACATATTGTCCCGTACATATTGTCCCGTACATATTGTCCCGTACATATTGTCCCGTACATATTGTCCCGTACATGCCACACTGCACCATGGTAAATGCTCCTCTTCCCTTCCAGCCCTGGATTTCCTGCAAAAGATCCTGACCTTTAACCCCATGGACCGTCTGACAGCAGAAGAAGCCCTAGCCCACCCTTACATGTCTGACTACTCCTTCCCCCTGGACGAACCCGTCTCGCTGCACCCCTTCCACATAGAGGATGAGGTGGATGATATCTTACTGATGGACCAGGGTCACAGCCACACCTGGGACAGGTACATGGAGACGTACTGTGGTCTACATACACACACTGTTATAGAATAGGGTTTCTTTTACTGTGGAGGTCAGACTCAGGGGGTTTTGTGCTTTGGGTTGCCTTAACCCTTCATCTCCCTCCACCCAGCAGGTACCGTGACAGCCAGCTTTCAGAAGGGGACTGGCACCTCCACACCCACAGCACTCTGGACACTGACGAGGTACAGGTGGACCCTCGGGCTCTGTCTGACCAAACTGACGAGGAGGAGGTTCAGGTACGGAGAGAGAGACACACACACACACACACACACACTCCTTCCTCAAGTCACCACCCTAACCCCTGTCCCTCCTACCCCTCCAGGTGGACCCTCGTAAGTATGCAGACGGAGACCGGGAGTTCCTGGACGATCCTTCCTACGGCTACTCCTCCCTCTTCACTCCCGAACGCTCGTGGCCCGACCCCGATGACGAACACTTAGACCTTCACCACGAGAACAAGTACTGTGACCTGGAGTGTTCCCACACCTGTAACTACAAGGTGGTGTCTCCGTCCTACCTGGATAACCTGATCTGGAGGGACAGCGTGGTCAACCACTACTACGAGCCCAAGCTCATTATAGATCTGTCCAACTGGAAGGAGCAGCAGAGTAAAGAGAAACAGGCTCAGGCTGCAGGCAGAGACAAGGAGCACAAGGCGCAGAAGAGCAAGTGTGAGAAGAACGGCCTGGTGAAGGCTCAGATGGTTCTACAGGTAGAGAAGGGCCCGGTGGAGAAGGACTCCCAGCAAGAGAAGAACCAGACCCAGACTACTCAACAGAATCAAGGCTTTGACTTTGACTCCTTCATTGCCGGCACCATCAAACTGAGCCTGCGAACTGAGCCCAGCGACGTGGGACTCCTGGGGGACGTGGGCCTCCTGAGCGAGGTGGGAGTGGGCCTCCTGAGCGAGGTGGGCCTCCTGAACGAGCTCAACTCATCTGTGTCCCAGCTGGAGGCTCCGCGGTCAGGCTCCATGTCCAAAACCATCAGCCAGGAGAAGGAGGAGAAGTGCCTGGTGAACTTTGCTCAGATCAGCATCACCGTGGGGACCGCTGGGTCTGGGGCGCGTCCCGCACACCCCTGGGAGAGCTTCGGAGGAGGGGAGAGGGTGGAGGAGCGGAGAGGTGGGTGTCTGATGGACGGGGCGGGGCGCTGGGACGTTGGGAAAGAGGAGCAGCTCCAGAAGGACAGCTGCTACACCAGCTACCTGGACAGACTGTTCAGCAGGAAGGACGAGGGCAGCGGGGAGAGTGCTGCTAGCGCCGCCGACACCCCAGAACCTGAGCCCTCGGATGTGGGAGGGGAGAGGGAACGGGACGAGGGGGGCTTCCTGGCGCGGAGCGGAGAAATCATGTTTAACATGCAGCTGGACTCTCTGGCGCTGCCGGGATTCGCTGCTACGACCGACGTGCCGCTCAAATCCATCCAGGCCTCCCTCGCTCCCTCCACGGTCAAATGCTCGCCTCAGATCGGCCACACAACCTACAGCAGCTTCTTCAAGCATCTGAATTAAAAAAAAAAAAAAACATAAATGATACAATACCATGTTCCTCACAGTGCAAGATCTCTAGGCTGGTTCTGTTCTGTTGTCCTTGTATTTTATTTCATTATCATAGTAATGTTATTTTACTTGAATAATTTCATACCTTATCGTATGGCTCCTTTTTTAAAACTTTTATTTGTATTATTATTTTTTAGTTGTTGTAGGAGTTAAAAGGTAAAATAGACTGGGTTGAAAGTTGCTAGCAGATGAAAACATCAGAGTTATTACCTCCGGGGTCACTGACCCTATACCTGAGTTGATCTCCCCAATTATCCCTCAGCATCCACAAGCTGGCAGCATTTACACTGCACACTGAGTACTGTAGACTAGAAGGAGAGGAGAGAAGAAATGGGGAAGAGAGAGAGAGAAGAAAGGTGGAGAATTGGATAGGGGGAGGGATATGAGAAGTGGTGCTATGCTAAGCAGAACAGCCCTGTTGAACCTGCAGCCTTCCCCCTGAGCTCATCACTGATCTAAGACCTGTGGCTGAAAAAGTGAAAGGAAGGTTTGCACCCTATCACTTAAACCAATCAGACCCTCGCAGATCAGTCATGTGGTCAACACAGGAAGAGGTGTATAGAAATCACAGCTTTGTATCTGTGCCATTCTGGTGTCTGTGACAGCATGGCCAGTGCCATTGAGGCTATCTCCATTTTAAAGTAGTATATTTTCTTCTTTTGATGTTTGAAGAGTGTAACGCTAATGTTGGTGACTTTACCGCCACCTGCAGTCTTCGAGTCTTGAAACCAAATCGTGTTATTCATTTATTGTGGCCACTAGATGGCGGTCATTTAGCTTAAAGCCATTTACAAACTAGGCAAACCAATTTGAAGAAGACAAATGCTCTGCTGATCGCTCCCAACCCATAGGAATCCCCCCCCCACCCAGTTCAATACTTTAAAATGGTGGAAGCCCTCAATGGAAATGTCCATGCAAAAACAGGTTATTTCCAAGTAATGATCTCTACATCTCCACGGGAGGAAGGATACATATCTTAACAGAGCCAATGTGAGAAGATGGGAGGGCATTGTGAATTAAAGGAGAGAGGTGCATTGTGGGAGACGTAGTCATACTGACATCACAATCGCTGTATGTCTTTTCACTAGGGAGGGGAGGAGGGGGGGACAGGCTTTTCTTTAAAAAAAAAAAAAAAGAGGTTTTATTTGAAAATGTAGTTTAATTATTTTTACCAAGTGTTTAATTTATTTCTGTATAATTTCCTAAAAGAGGCTTCCTGAAACCCCCTCATTTCATACTGTAGTTATTTTGCCACATGATGCCAGCAGCGAACCATTACTCCTGAACCTTTTGTGAATGGGTTATCTACCTCAAGGTAACAGCAGAGAGAGACATTCGAAGCCGCACTAGTGCTTTACACACACACACACACACACACACACACACACACACTACCATCCTCATACACCACACTACCATCCTCATACACACACACACACACACACTCTCTCACTACCATCCTCATACACACACACACACACACTCTCTCACTACCATCCTCATACACACTCTCTCACTACCATCCTCATACACACACACCACTCTCTCACTACCATCCTCATACACATACACACACACACACTCTCTCACTAACATCCTCATACACACACACCACACCACTCTCTCACTACCATCCTCATACACATACACACACACACACTCTCTCACTACCATCCTCATACACACACACACCACTCTCTCACCACCATCCTCATACACATTGCATTGACATAGTGACCTTCTCTTCTGTTTTGACAGTCGTGTTTCCATTATTTATTTCTAGCAGATATTTATTTGAACGGGACAACGTGTTATTTCAATGTAACTGTTCTGGACACCGAGGCGTTGGACGAGAGGGACGGGGGGGGAGTGAGATGGAAGGACATCCCATTTTTCATTGTGTCACTACGGTGAGTCATTAGTTATGGTAGGTTGCAAGTTGATCATTAATTAATCTGTCTAAGTTATAGAAGCTTTCCATTTTCAATCATTTTGTCATTTTTTATTTTATTAGGTGCATTCTGGTTGTTTTTTTGGGGGGGAGGGGGGGGAATGCTTCATGAGAAGCACCTAAGTCTTACTTTAAAAAAAAATCTAAATGTAAATTGCTATAAAATCGTGTGCATGGAAGAAACAGGAGGTACATTAAAACGAAGTTAAGGGTGTACATCATTACATTTAATTGTGTTTTTATTACATATTTAAGTTTCCAAGCATGATACGATTACGTTCTGAAGGTGCAGCATGTTCAACACGAGAACATTTAGTTTTTGCCTTAAAGCTGCCTCTCCATTTTGTAATAAATCGGTTCCCCTGTTCTATGAAATATCTCATTTAATAAACATGACCAGCAAACAATTGGACTGTCTTTTTCTTTCTTTCTTTGTTTTAGAAAGGATTTGAAACCATTTGTTTCAAAGACAACTGTTGAAAAAGCGCTATGGACAAACACATCTTCATGCATCCTCTCCTCTCTCTCTCCTCCCTCTCCTGTCTCTCTCCTCCCTCTCCTGTCTCCCTTCTCTCTCTCTCTCTCCTCCCTCTCCTGTCTCTCTCCTCCCTCTCCTGTCTCCCTTCTCTCTCCTCCCTCTTCTCTCTCTTTCTCTCTCTCTCTCACTCTCTCTCTCTCCTCCCTCTCCTGTCTCCCTTGTCTCTCTCTCTCTCCTCCCTCTCCTGTCTCTCTCTCTCCTCCCTCTCCTGTCTCTCCTGTCTCCCTTCTCTCTCTCCTCCCTCTTCTGTCTCTCTTTCCTCCCTCTCCTGTCTCCCTTCTCTCTCCTCCCTCTCCTGTCTCCCTTCTCTCTCCTCCCTCTCCTGTCTCTCTTTCCTCCCTCTCCTGTCTCTCTTTCCTCCCTCTCCTGTCTCCCTTCTCTCTCCTCCCTCTCTTGTCTCCCTTCTCTCTCCTCCCTCTCCTGTCTCCCTTCTCTCTCCTCCCTCTCCTGTCTCCCTTCTCTCTCCTCCCTCTCCTGTCTCCCTTCTCTCTCCTCCCTCTCCTGTCTCTCTTTCCTCCCTCTCCTGTCTCCCTTCTCTCTCCTCCCTCTCCTGTCTCCCTTCTCTCTCCTCCCTCTCCTGTCTCTCTTTCCTCCCTCTCCTGTCTCCCTTCTCTCTCCTCCCTCTCCTGTCTCCCTTCTCTCTCTCTCTCCTCCCTCTTCTGTCTCTCTCTCTCTCCTCCCTCTCGTCTCTTCTCTATCTGTCTCTCTCTCCTCCCTCTCCTGTCTCTCTCTCTCCTGTCTCTCTCCTGTCTCTCCTGTCTCTCTCTCTCCTCCCTCTCTTGTCTCTCTCTCTCCTGTCTCTCTCCTGTCTCTCCTGTCTCTCTCTCGCCTCCCTCTCCTGTCTCTCTCTGTCTCTCTCTCCTGTCTCTCTCCTCCCTCTCCTGTCTTCTGTGTGTAAAGTGCTGACTGCAGTCCCCTATTGTAGGGTCCAGTTTCACAATGTCCCCGTTGACTGGTTTTATTGCACAGCTACATGGACACGCCTTTACACACAGCTACTGAACCAACAGCTACATGGACAGGCTGAACCAACAGCTACATGGACAGGCTGAACCAACAGCTACATGGAGGATCCTTTACACACAGCTACTGAACCAGAACACTGTCCATTTAGTTCCAGAACACTACACTACAGGCAAGCTGTCCATTTAGTTCCAGAACACTACAATACAGGCAAGCTATCCATTTAGTTCCAGAACACTACAGTCCAGGCAAGCTATCCATTTAGTTCCAGAACACTACAATACAGGCAAGTTATCCATTTAGTTCCAGAACACTACAATACAGGCAAGTTATCCATTTAGTTCCAGAACACTACAGTACAGGCAAGCTATCCATTTAGTTTCAGAACACTACAGTACAGGCAAGCTGTCCATTTAGTTCCAGAACACTACAGTACAGGCAAGCTGTCCATTTAGTTCCAGAACACTACAGTACAGGCAAGCTGTCCATTTAGTTCCAGAACACTACAGTACAGGCAAGCTGTCCATTTAGTTCCAGAACACTGTCCATTTAGTTCCAGAACACTACAGTACAGGCAAGCTATCCATTTAGTTCCAGAACACTGTCCATTTAGTTCCAGAACACTACAGTACAGGCAAGCTGTCCATTTAGTTCCAGAACACTACAGTCCAGGCAAGCTATCCATTTAGTTCCAGAACACTACAATACAGGCAAGCTGTCCATTTAGTTCCAGAACACTACACTACAGGCAAGCTGTCCATTTAGTTCCAGAACACTACAGTACAGGCAAGCTGTCCATTTAGTTCCAGAACACTACAGTACAGGCAAGTTATCCATTTAGTTCCAGAACACTACAATACAGACAAGTTATCCATTTAGTTCCAGAACACTACAGTACAGGCAAGTTATCCATTTAGTTCCAGAACACTACAGTACAGGCAAGCTATCCATTTAGTTCCAGAACACTACAATACAGGCAAGCTATCCATTTAGTTCCAGAACACTACAGTACAGGCAAGCTATCCATTTAGTTCCAGAACACTACAGTACAGGCAAGCTGTCCATTTAGTTCCAGAACACTACAGTACAGGCAAGCTGTCCATTTAGTTCCAGAACACTACAGTACAGGCAAGCTGTCCATTTAGTTCCAGAACACTACAGTACAGGCAAGCTGTCCATTTAGTTCCAGAACACTGTCCATTTAGTTCCAGAACACTACAGTACAGGCAAGCTGTCCATTTAGTTCCAGAACACTACAGTACAGGCAAGCTATCCATTTAGTTCCAGAACACTACAATACAGGCAAGCTGTTCATTTAGTTCCAGAACACTACAATACAGGCAAGCTGTCCATTTAGTTCCAGAACACTACAGTACAGGCAAGCTGTCCATTTAGTTCCAGAACACTACAGTACAGGCAAGTTATCCATTTAGTTCCAGAACACTACAATACAGGCAAGCTATCCATTTAGTTCCAGAACACTACAATACAGGCAAGCTGTCCATTTAGTTCCAGAACACTACAGTACAGGCAAGCTATCCATTTAGTTCCAGAACACTACAGTACAGGCAAGCTATCCATTTAGTTTCAGAACCCTACAGTACAGGCAAGCTGTCCATTTAGTTCCAGAACACTACAGTACAGGCAAGTTATCCATTTAGTTCCAGAACACTACAGTACAGGCAAGCTATCCATTTAGTTCCAGAACACTACAGTACAGGCAAGCTGTCCATTTAGTTCCAGAACACTACAGTACAGGCAAGTTATCCATTTAGTTCCAGAACACTACAGTACAGGCAAGTTATCCATTTAGTTCCAGAACACTGTCCATTTAGTTCCAGAACACTACAGTACAGGCAAGCTGTCCATTTAGTTCCAGAACACTACAGTACAGGCAAGTTATCCATTTAGTTCCAGAACACTACAATACAGGCAAGCTATCCATTTAGTTCCAGAACACTACAGTACAGGCAAGCTGTCCATTTAGTTCCAGAACACTACAGTACAGGCAAGTTATCCATTTAGTTCCAGAACACTGTCCATTTAGTTCCAGAACACTACACTACAGGCAAGCTGTCCATTTAGTTCCAGAACACTACAGTACAGGCAAGTTATCCATTTAGTTCCAGAACACTACAGTACAGGCAAGCTATCCATTTAGTTCCAGAACACTACAGTCCAGGCAAGTTCTCCATTTAGTTCCAGAACACTACACTACAGGCAAGCTGTCCATTTAGTTCCAGAACACTACAGTACAGGCAAGTTATCCATTTAGTTCCAGAACACTACAGTACAGGCAAGCTAAATCAGGCACACGTAACATATTTGGACAAACACATACTGTTTGGATCCAGCGGGTCTGTTATGTGCTCTGTCCATCCAGCTGACCCCAGAACAGCCCTGAGCTGAGAGGGACTGGACCGGGGCCAGAGAACACTAGGCTGTTATATTACAAAGTGCTCTTATAAATAGACATGCCACTCTCCATCCCACTCTCTCTCTCTCTCTCTCTCTCTGCAGCTATCTCTCACCTTCTCTCTGCGCCCATCTCCCCCTTTCTCTCTCTCTCTGTCTCTCCCTCTCTCTGCGCCTATCCCCCTTCCTTTCTCTCTCTGCGTTTCCCTCTCTCTCAAATGACAGCAATGAAGTTGTCAAGACAGCTCAAACAGCCTCTGGACTCAGGCTATAGTTTAATCACCTTATAATATGACTCAGACTATAGTTTATTCACCTTATAATATGACTCAGACTATAGTTTATTCACCTTATAATATGACTCAGACTATAGTTTATTCACCTTATAATATGACTCAGACTATAGTTTAATCACCTTATAATATGACTCAGACTATAGTTTATTCACCTTATAATATGACTCAGACTATAGTTTATTCACCTTATAATATGACTCAGACTATAGTTTAATCACCTTATAATATGACTCAGACTATAGTTTATTCACCTTATAATATGACTCAGACTATAGTTTAATCACCTTATAATATGACTCAGACTATAGTTTAATCACCTTATAATATGACTCAGACTATAGTTTATTCACCTTATAATATGACTCAGACTATAGTTTATTCACCTTATAATATGACTCAGACTATAGTTTATTCACCTTATAATATGACTCAGACTATAGTTTAATCACCTTATAATGTGACTCAGACTATAGTTTAATCACCTTATAATATGACTCAGACTATAGTTTATTCACCTTATAATATGACTCAGACTATAGTTTATTCACCTTATAATATGACTCAGACTATAGTTTATTCACCTTATAATATGACTCAGACTATAGTTTAATCACCTTATAATATGACTCAGACTATAGTTTATTCACCTTATAATATGACTCAGGCTATAGTTTATTCACCTTATAATATGACTCAGACTATAGTTTAATCACCTTATAATGTGACTCAGACTATAGTTTAATCACCTTATAATATGACTCAGACTATAGTTTAATCACCTTATAATGTGACTCAGACTATAGTTTAATCACCTTATAATATGACTCAGACTATAGTTTATTCACCTTATAATATGACTCAGACTATAGTTTATTCACCTTATAATATGACTCAGACTATAGTTTAATCACCTTATAATATGACTCAGACTATAGTTTAATCACCTTATAATGTGACTCAGACTATAGTTTAATCACCTTATAATGTGACTCAGACTATAGTTTAATCACCTTATAATATGACTCAGACTATAGTTTATTCACCTTATAATGTGACTCAGACTATAGTTTAATCACCTTATAATATGACTCAGACTATAGTTTATTCACCTTATAATATGACTCAGACTATAGTTTATTCACCTTATAATATGACTCAGACTATAGTTTAATCACCTTATAATATGACTCAGACTATAGTTTAATCACCTTATAATATTACTCAGACTATAGTTTATTCACCTTATAATATGACTCAGACTATAGTTTATTCACCTTATAATATGACTCAGACTATAGTTTAATCACCTTATAATATGACTCAGACTATAGTTTATTCACCTTATAATATGACTCAGACTATAGTTTAATCACCTTATAATATGACTCAGACTATAGTTTAATCACCTTATAATATGACTCAGACTATAGTTTAATCACCTTATAATGTGACTCAGACTGTAGTTTAATCACCTTATAATATGACTCAGACTATAGTTTAATCACCTTATAATATGACTCAGACTGTAGTTTATTCACCTTATAATATGACTCAGACTATAGTTTAATCACCTTATAATATGACTCAGACTATAGTTTAATCACCTTATAATATGACTCAGACTATAGTTTAATCACCTTATAATATGACTCAGACTATAGTTTAATCACCTTATATGACTCAGACTATAGTTTAATCACCTTATAATATGACTCAGACTATAGTTTAATCACCTTATAATATGACTCAGACTATAGTTTATTCACCTTATAATATGACTCAGACTATAGTTTATTCACCTTATAATATGACTCAGACTATAGTTTAATCACCTTATAATATGACTCAGACTATAGTTTATTCACCTTATAATATGACTCAGACTATAGTTTATTCACCTTATAATATGACTCAGACTATAGTTTATTCACCTTATAATATGACTCAGACTATAGTTTAATCACCTTATAATGTGACTCAGACTATAGTTTAATCACCTTATAATATGACTCAGACTATAGTTTATTCACCTTATAATATGACTCAGACTATAGTTTAATCACCTTATAATATGACTCAGACTATAGTTTAATCACCTTATAATATGACTCAGACTATAGTTTAATCACCTTATAATATGACTCAGACTGTAGTTTATTCACCTTATAATATGACTCAGGCTATAGTTTAATCACCTTATAATATGACTCAGACTATAGTTTAATCACCTTATAATATGACTCAGACTATAGTTTAATCACCTTATAATGTGACTCAGACTATAGTTTAATCACCTTATATGACTCAGACTATAGTTTAATCACCTTATAATATGACTCAGACTATAGTTTAATCACCTTATAATGTGACTCAGACTATAGTTTATTCACCTTATAATATGACTCAGACTATAGTTTAATCACCTTATAATATGACTCAGACTATAGTTTAATCACCTTATAATATGACTCAGACTATAGTTTATTCACCTTATAATATGACTCATACTATAGTTTAATCACCTTATAATATGACTCAGACTATAGTTTATTCACCTTATAATATGACTCAGACTATAGTTTATTCACCTTATAATATGACTGACTATAGTTTATTCACCTTATAATATGACTCAGACTGTAGTTTAATCACCTTATAATATGACTCAGACTATAGTTTATTCACCTTATAATATGACTCAGACTATAGTTTATTCACCTTATAATATGACTCAGACTATAGTTTAATCACCTTATAATGTGACTCAGACTATAGTTTAATCACCTTATAATATGACTCAGACTATAGTTTATTCACCTTATAATATGACTCAGACTATAGTTTAATCACCTTATAATATGACTCAGACTATAGTTTAATCACCTTATAATATGACTCAGGCTATAGTTTAATCACCTTATAATATGACTCAGACTATAGTTTAATCACCTTATAATATGACTCAGACTATAGTTTAATCACCTTATAATGTGACTCAGACTATAGTTTAATCACCTTATAATATGACTCAGACTATAGTTTAATCACCTTATAATATGACTCAGACTATAGTTTAATCACCTTATAATGTGACTCAGACTATAGTTTAATCACCTTATAATATGACTCAGACTATAGTTTAATCACCTTATAATGTGACTCAGACTATAGTTTAATCACCTTATAATATGACTCAGACTATAGTTTAATCACCTTATAATGTGACTCAGACTATAGTTTAATCACCTTATAATATGACTCAGACTATAGTTTAATCACCTTATAATGTGACTCAGACTATAGTTTAATCACCTTATAATATGACTCAGACTATAGTTTAATCACCTTATAATATGACTCAGACTATAGTTTAATCACCTTATAATATGACTCAGACTATAGTTTAATCACCTTATAATGTGACTCAGACTATAGTTTAATCACCTTATAATATGACTCAGACTATAGTTTAATCACCTTATAATATGACTCAGACTATAGTTTAATCACCTTATAATGTGACTCAGACTATAGTTTATTCACCTTATAATATGACTCAGACTATAGTTTAATCACCTTATAATATGACTCAGACTATAGTTTATTCACCTTATAATATGACTCAGACTATAGTTTAATCACCTTATAATATGACTCAGACTATAGTTTATTCACCTTATAATATGACTCAGACTATAGTTTAATCACCTTATAATATGACTCAGACTATAGTTTAATCACCTTATAATATGACTCAGACTATAGTTTATTCACCTTATAATATGACTCATACTATAGTTTATTCACCTTATAATATGACTCAGACTATAGTTTATTCACCTTATAATATGACTCAGACTATAGTTTATTCACCTTATAATATGACTCAGACTATAGTTTATTCACCTTATAATATGACTCAGACTGTAGTTTAATCACCTTATAATATGACTCAGACTATAGTTTATTCACCTTATAATATGACTCAGACTATAGTTTATTCACCTTATAATATGACTCAGACTATAGTTTAATCACCTTATAATGTGACTCAGACTATAGTTTAATCACCTTATAATATGACTCAGACTATAGTTTATTCACCTTATAATATGACTCAGACTATAGTTTAATCACCTTATAATATGACTCAGACTATAGTTTAATCACCTTATAATATGACTCAGACTATAGTTTAATCACCTTATAATATGACTCAGACTGTAGTTTATTCACCTTATAATATGACTCAGGCTATAGTTTAATCACCTTATAATATGACTCAGACTATAGTTTAATCACCTTATAATATGACTCAGACTATAGTTTAATCACCTTATAATGTGACTCAGACTATAGTTTAATCACCTTATAATATGACTCAGACTATAGTTTAATCACCTTATAATATGACTCAGACTATAGTTTAATCACCTTATAATGTGACTCAGACTATAGTTTATTCACCTTATAATATGACTCAGACTATAGTTTAATCACCTTATAATATGACTCAGACGATAGTTTAATCACCTTATAATATGACTCAGACTATAGTTTATTCACCTTATAATATGACTCATACTATAGTTTAATCACCTTATAATATGACTCAGACTATAGTTTATTCACCTTATAATATGACTCAGACTATAGTTTATTCACCTTATAATATGACTCAGACTATAGTTTATTCACCTTATAATATGACTCAGACTGTAGTTTAATCACCTTATAATATGACTCAGACTATAGTTTATTCACCTTATAATATGACTCAGACTATAGTTTATTCACCTTATAATATGACTCAGACTATAGTTTAATCACCTTATAATGTGACTCAGACTATAGTTTAATCACCTTATAATATGACTCAGACTATAGTTTATTCACCTTATAATATGACTCAGACTATAGTTTAATCACCTTATAATATGACTCAGACTATAGTTTAATCACCTTATAATATGACTCAGACTGTAGTTTATTCACCTTATAATATGACTCAGGCTATAGTTTAATCACCTTATAATATGACTCAGACTATAGTTTAATCACCTTATAATGTGACTCAGACTATAGTTTAATCACCTTATAATGTGACTCAGACTATAGTTTAATCACCTTATAATGTGACTCAGACTATAGTTTAATCACCTTATAATATGACTCAGACTATAGTTTAATCACCTTATAATGTGACTCAGACTATAGTTTAATCACCTTATAATATGACTCAGACTATAGTTTAATCACCTTATAATATGACTCAGACTATAGTTTAATCACCTTATAATGTGACTCAGACTATAGTTTAATCACCTTATAATATGACTCAGACTATAGTTTAATCACCTTATAATGTGACTCAGACTATAGTTTAATCACCTTATAATATGACTCAGACTATAGTTTAATCACCTTATAATGTGACTCAGACTATAGTTTAATCACCTTATAATATGACTCAGACTATAGTTTAATCACCTTATAATATGACTCAGACTATAGTTTAATCACCTTATAATGTGACTCAGACTATAGTTTATTCACCTTATAATATGACTCAGACTATAGTTTAATCACCTTATAATATGACTCAGACTATAGTTTATTCACCTTATAATATGACTCAGACTATAGTTTAATCACCTTATAATATGACTCAGACTATAGTTTATTCACCTTATAATATGACTCAGACTATAGTTTAATCACCTTATAATATGACTCAGACTATAGTTTAATCACCTTATAATATGACTCAGACTATAGTTTATTCACCTTATAATATGACTCATACTATAGTTTATTCACCTTATAATATGACTCAGACTATAGTTTATTCACCTTATAATATGACTCAGACTATAGTTTATTCACCTTATAATATGACTCAGACTATAGTTTATTCACCTTATAATATGACTCAGACTGTAGTTTAATCACCTTATAATATGACTCAGACTATAGTTTAATCACCTTATAATATGACTCAGACTATAGTTTAGTCACCTTATAATATGACTCAGACTATAGTTTAATCACCTTATAATATGACTCAGACTATAGTTTAACCTGTCTAAGATATTGGTTCCCAATTGGGGATCAACCCTCCCACGTGCAGCTGGAACGGTGGCGCATGGAACGCAAAAATATTCTTAAAAATATTTAACCTCCACACATTAACAAGTCCAATAGCTCAAATGAAAGATAAACATCTTGTTCATTTAGCCAGCAAGTCAGATTTCTAAAATGTTTTACGGCGAAAACATAGCACATATATATGTAAAACCACCACCAGACACAGCTCATTTCAATAGCCAAAACATGCAATCAACAAACGCAGGATTAAAAAATAAATCGCTCACTAACCTTTTGAAAATCTTCATCAGATGACAGTAATATGACATATTACACAGTACATATTTTTTTTTTTCAATAATATGCCATTTATATCCATAAATGTCCATTTACAGTGAGTTCACCTTCAGAAATTACTCAAAAACGCCCGCAGGAAATCTATGTAGCGCGGCAAGATAACGTAAAATAGACATCATAAACTTTGACTAAATATACATGTTCTACATATAGTTAGAAAGATACACTGCTTCTTTATGCAACCGCTGTGTGTTACAGAAATCGCACACTATTCCATATTGTGAGACAGCGCTCAGTTCCAAGCTACATTTCCACGTAATGTTGGAGTCAACAGAAACACAGATTTAAGCATAAATATTCCCTTACCTTCGATGGTCTTCGTTCAGAATGTTCTGGAAGGCTTCATACTTACCCAATACATCGTTTGGTTTCAAGTCTTGCGTCTTTGTATTAGCTACTGCTAATAACATCAGCTGAAATGCACCCAAAACGTCCTCTGGTCCGGATAAGTTGCGCATCAAAACTTCAAAATTACACATTATATGTCGACTAAACAGGTCAAACTAAGTGCAGAAGCAAGCTTTATGATGTTTTAGACGTGCAAAACAAACTTCAATTCAATCGCCCATCGTCTGCCCTTCTCTTCAGTGCTGGAAACAAAGGAATGACTGTGACCAATTCGCGCCCATACGCACAGCCTATTCTCTCGTGGCACGCACTAATTTCACTCCCATAGGGTCAATTCTCGCGCGATTTGAACGGTTTGAAGCTCTAATGAAAGAGGACATCTAGCGGAAGAGATAGAAAGTGTCCCCAGAATCATAGCTGGTTGGGAGGGGTGGGGGCATGACGTCAAAGTTGCTCCAACTTTCATGGCCACAGAAACTAGTTTGGAAGAATGCCTGCCCTGTGAGTTCTGCTATACTTACAGACATAATTCCAACGGTTTTAGAATCTTTAGAGTGTTTTCTATCCAATAATAATTTTTATTTGCATATATTAACAATTTTTGAAAGATTTTTTTTCCAGTTTACTAGGGGTACCCAATCTCTCCAAAGGGGGCGTTTGTCTGCCATATCCTCAACATCACCTTATAATATGACTCAGACTATAGTTTAATCACCTTATAATATGACTCAGACTATAGTTTAATCACCTTATAATATGACTCAGACTATAGTTTAATCACCTTATAATATGACTCAGACTATAGTTTAATCACCTTATAATATGACTCAGACTATAGTTTATTCACCTTATAATATGACTCAGACTATAGTTTATTCACCTTATAATATGACTCAGACTGTAGTTTAATCACCTTATAATATGACTCAGACTATAGTTTAATCACCTTATAATATGACTCAGACTATAGTTTATTCACCTTATAATATGACTCAGACTATAGTTTAATCACCTTATAATATGACTCAGACTATAGTTTAATCACCTTATAATATGACTCAGACTGTAGTTTATTCACCTTATAATATGACTCAGACTATAGTTTAATCACCTTATAATATGACTCAGACTATAGTTTAATCACCTTATAATATGACTCAGACTATAGTTTATTCACCTTATAATATGACTCAGACTATAGTTTAATCACCTTATAATATGACTCAGACTATAGTTTAATCACCTTATAATATGACTCAGACTATAGTTTAATCACCTTATAATATGACTCAGACTATAGTTTAATCACCTTATAATGTGACTCAGACTATAGTTTAATCACCTTATAATATGACTCAGACTATAGTTTAATCACCTTATAATGTGACTCAGACTATAGTTTAATCACCTTATAATATGACTCAGACTATAGTTTAATCACCTTATAATATGACTCAGACTATAGTTTAATCACCTTATAATATGACTCAGACTATAGTTTATTCACCTTATAATATGACTCAGACTATAGTTTAATCACCTTATAATATGACTCAGACTATAGTTTATTCACCTTATAATATGACTCAGACTATAGTTTAATCACCTTATAATATGACTCAGACTATAGTTTAATCACCTTATAATATGACTCAGACTATAGTTTATTCACCTTATAATATGACTCAGACTATAGTTTAATCACCTTATAATATGACTCAGACTATAGTTTAATCACCTTATAATATGACTCAGACTATAGTTTAATCACCTTATAATGTGACTCAGACTATAGTTTAATCACCTTATAATGTGACTCAGACTATAGTTTAATCACCTTATAATATGACTCAGACTATAGTTTATTCACCTTATAATATGACTGACTATAGTTTAATCACCTTATAATATGACTCAGACTATAGTTTAATCACCTTATAATATGACTCAGACTATAGTTTAATCACCTTATAATATGACTCAGACTATAGTTTAATCACCTTATAATGTGACTCAGACTATAGTTTAATCACCTTATAATATGACTCAGACTATAGTTTAATCACCTTATAATATGACTCAGACTATAGTTTAATCACCTTATAATATGACTCAGACTATAGTTTAATCACCTTATAATATGACTCAGACTATAGTTTAATCACCTTATAATATGACTCAGACTATAGTTTAATCACCTTATAATATGACTCAGACTATAGTTTAATCACCTTATAATATGACTCAGACTATAGTTTAATCACCTTATAATATGACTCAGACTATAGTTTAATCACCTTATAATATGACTCAGACTATAGTTTATTCACCTTATAATATGACTCAGACTATAGTTTATTCACCTTATAATATGACTCAGACTATAGTTTAATCACCTTATAATATGACTCAGACTATAGTTTAATCACCTTATAATGTGACTCAGACTATAGTTTATTCACCTTATAATATGACTCAGACTATAGTTTAATCACCTTATAATATGACTCAGACTATAGTTTAGTCACCTTATAATATGACTCAGACTATAGTTTATTCACCTTATAATATGACTCAGACTATAGTTTAATCACCTTATAATGTGACTCAGACTATAGTTTAATCACCTTATAATATGACTCAGGCTATAGTTTATTCACCTTATAATATGACTCAGACTATAGTTTATTCACCTTATAATATGACTCAGACTATAGTTTAATCACCTTATAATGTGACTCAGACTATAGTTTAATCACCTTATAATATGACTCAGACTATAGTTTAATCACCTTATAATATGACTCAGACTATAGTTTAATCACCTTATAATATGACTCAGACTATAGTTTATTCACCTTATAATATGACTCAGACTATAGTTTAATCACCTTATAATATGACTCAGACTATAGTTTAATCACCTTATAATATGACTCAGACTATAGTTTATTCACCTTATAATATGACTCAGACTATAGTTTATTCACCTTATAATATGACTCAGACTATAGTTTAATCACCTTATAATATGACTCAGACTATAGTTTAATCACCTTATAATATGACTCAGACTATAGTTTAATCACCTTATAATGTGACTCAGACTATAGTTTAATCACCTTATAATATGACTCAGACTATAGTTTAATCACCTTATAATATGACTCAGACTATAGTTTAATCACCTTATAATATGACAAAGTGCACGGTCAGTGTTTCCTCATCAGGTGAATTACATTCAGGCATTTGGAAATTGTTCCCAAGGATGAACCAGACTTGTGGAGGTCTACAATTCTTTTTCTGAGGTCTTGGCTGATTTCCCCTTGATGTCAAGCGAAGAGGTACTGAGTTTGAAGGTAGGCCTTGAAATACATCCACAGGTACACCTCCAATTGACTCAAATGATGTCAATTAGCCTATCAGAAGCTTCTATAGCCATGACGTAATTTTCTGGAATTTTCCAAGCTGTTTAAAGGCACAGTCGACTTAGTGTATGTAAACTTCTGACCAACTGGAATTGCGATAGAGTGATTTATAATATGTCTGTAAACAATTGTTGGAAAAATTACTCGTGTCATGCACAAAGTAGATGTCCTAACCGACTTATCAAAAACTATAGTTTATTAACAAGACATTTGTGGAGTGGTTAAAAAACTAGTTTTAATGAACCCGACTTCAACTGTATCTATCCAAAATATGTATATGTAAGATGTATGGTGTATGGAGTATGGATATGTAAGGTATGTATGGTGTATGTAATATGTAAGATGTATGGTGTATGGATATGTAAGATGTATGGTGTATGGAGTATGGTGTATGGATATGTAAGGTATGTATGGTGTATGTAATATGTAAGATGTATGGTGTATGGATATGTAAGATGTATGGTGTATGGATATGTAAGATGTATGGATATGTAAGATGTATGGTGTATGGATATGTAAGATGTATGGTGTATGGAGTATGGTGTATGGATATGTAAGGTATGTATGGTGTATGGATATGTAAGATGTATGGTGTATGGATATGTAAGATGTATGGATATGTAAGATGTATGGATATGTAAGATGTCTGGTGTATGGTGTATGGAGTATGGTGTATGGATATGTAAGGTATGTATGGTGTATGGATATGTAAGATGTATGGTGTATGGATATGTAAGATGTATGGATATGTAAGATGTATGGATATGTAAGATGTATGGTGTATGTACATGTAGATGTATGGATAAACCATTTCTCCAACGTTTTTATCCATGTAACAAAGAACCAAGAGCAGAAACACACGCATGATAACGTACATAACGTACAATCCGCCATTAAAGACTAAGGATTGCTCGACGCTAGAGGTTAAAGACTACCACTGGATCCTTGTAACGGGGTTTGTCGTCGTCGGAGGAGGAATCGGACCAAAGCGCAGCGTGGTGAGTGTTCATGACTTTTATTGAACTGAAAACACTTAAACAAAAATAACAAAGTGAATAAACCAAACCGAAACAGTCCTGTCAGGTGAAGAACACTAAACAGAAAACAACAACCACAAAACATAGGTGGGAAAAAAAGCTGCCTAAGTATGGTTCCCAATCAGAGACAACGATAGTCAGCTGTCCCTGATTGAGAACCATACCCGGCCAAAACATAGAAATACAAAACATAGAATAAGGAACATAGAATGCCCACCCAAATCACACCCTGACCAAACCAAAATAGAGACATAAAAAGCTCTCTATGGTCAGGGCGTGACAATTCTCCAATTACATTGATTGAAATAGAGGACAACATACAAACCCTCCAACCCAAAAAGCCCTGTGTTATACTAAACAAAATGATAAAAAATCCAGACCACAAATTCAAATGGGCTATTCTTAAGCTTTTCAACATTATCCTCAGCTTTGGCATATTCCCTAATATTTGGAACCAAGGCCTGATCCCACCCCAATCCACAAAAGTGGAATATGCGTTCGCAGCAATCTCTGATAAATCCTCTGCAGTATTATCAACAGCAGACTCCAACATTCCTCAGTGAAAATAATGTCCTGAGCAAATGTCAAATTGTCTTCTCACTAAAATATTGTGCAACAGACCACGTATACACCCTGCACACCCTTACTGACAAACAAACAAAGCAAAAGCAAAGTCTTCTCATGCTTTGTTGATTTCAAAAAAGCTTTTGACTCAATTTGTTAAGGTCTGCTATGCAAATTGACGGAAAGCAGTGTTGGGGGGGAAAGCATAATTATAATATTAATGTACACAAACAACAAGTATGCAGTTAAAATTGGCAATAAACACACAGATTTCTTTCCTCGGGGCCGTGGGGTGAGACAGGGATGCAGCTTGAGCCCCACCCTCTTCAACATACAGTGCATTCGGAAAGTATTGAGACCTCTTGACTTTTTCCACATTTTATTACGTTACAGCCTTATTCTAAAGAGATTCAAAAATATTTTATACCCAATAATGACAATGCAAAAACAGGTTTTTAGAAAAAAACTGAAATACCTTATTCACGTAAGTATTCGGACCCTTTGCTATGAGACTTGAAATTGAGCTCAGATGCATCCTGTTTTCAATGATCATCCTTGAGATATTTCTAAAACTTGATTGGAGCCCACATGTGGTAAATTCAATTGATTGGACATCATTTGGAAAGGCACACACTTGTCTATGTAAGGTCCCACAGAGACAGGATTGTGTCGAGTCACAAATCTGGCGAAGGGAAGCAAAACATTTCTGCAGCATTGAAGGTCCCCAAGAACACAGTGGCCTCCATCATTCTTAAATGGAAGGAGGTTGGAACCATCAAGACTCTTCTGAGATCTGGCCTCCCGGCCAAACTCAGCAATCGGGGGAGAAGGGCCTTGGTCAGGGAGGTGACCAAGAACCCGATGTGACAAAAACCAAATTGAGACTGCATGCAGAATTCTGCAAAACTATCCTCCTTGTATAAGGTAAATCACCAAATAATGCATGCAGAATTAGGCCGATACCAGCTAATTATCAAAATCCAGAAAAGAGATGTTAAATTCTACAACCACCTAAAAGGAAGCAATTCCCAAACCTTCGTAACAAAGCCATCACCTACAGAGAGATGAACCTGGAGAAGAGACCACTAAGCAAGCTGGTCCTGGGGTTCTGTTCACAAACAGACCCACAGAGCCCCAGGACAGCAACACAATTAGACCCAACCAAATCATGAGAAAACAAAAAGATAATTACTTGACACATTGGAAAGAATTTACAAAAAAACAGAGAAAACTAGAATGCTATTTGGCACTAAACAGAGAGCACACAGTGGCAGAATAGCTGACCACAAACTTAAGGAAAGCTTTGACTATGTACAGACTTAGTGGGCATAGCCTTGCTATTGAGAAAGGCCGCCGTAGGCAGACCTGGCTCTCAAGAGAAGACAGGCTATGTGCACACTACCCACAAAATGAGAGGAAACTGAGCTGCACTTCCTAACCTCCTGCCCAATGTATGACCATATTAGAGACACATATTTCCCTCAGATTACACAGATCCACAAAGAATTTGAAAACAAACCCAATTTTGATAAACTCCCATATCTACTGTGTGAAATACCACATGGTGACATCACAGCTGCAAGATGTGTGACCTGTTGCCACGAGAAAAGGGCAACCAGTGAAGAACAAACACCATTGTAAATACAACCCATATGTATGTTTATTTATTTTACCTTTTGTACTTTACAGTTTTGCTAAAACACTAAAACCCATTGGCTGAACAAAGTTCTCAGTTGCCTGGACTCATTTAGCTAATTATGCAGTCTGTTGTCAATACCTTAAACCATTTCACATGGTAAAACACAAATTGCAGATTTCACTTAGACTTTTCAGCAAAACACGAAACACATTCTCATTCTCAAAACACATTCTGCACTCTAATGCTCATGTCATCCATACTGGTAAACACAAGTGGCAACAATCAAATACAAATAGAGAACACATGTCATTGATTGAACACAACCACTCAAAATGTATTTAACCTGTTTCAAATGATGCGACACAACCAATATAAGCCAGTTCAGAGAGCAAACAGGTTGTTGAAGGTGGGAAGGAGAAAGTCTGAGAATGGATAGAAGAAACAATGTGAGAGGACGAAGACGAGTGTGTATGCAAGGTGGGAGACGAGGAGGAAGAGGAGGGCAATAAAGAGGAAGACAAAGAGTGGAAATATCAGATGGAATTCGAGCAACAGTTATAGACCATGTTGTTGTCCATGAACTGACAATGAGGGAAGCAGGACTTAGAGTGCAACCCAATTTGAGACAATTTTCTGTGTCCACCATAGTAAGGACATTCAGAGAAGAGAACAGGAAGAAACAATGTGAGAGGACGAGGACGAGTGTGTATGCGAGGTGGGAGACGAGGAGGCAGAGGAGGGCAAGAAAGAGGAAGAGGAGGACGAGGACGAGTGTGTAGGCATACTAACACATACTATGTGAATGACATTACTCTTCAGTACATACAATGTATGTGAATCAGAAGCCTAATTGTACTCTACAGTATAACACTGTCTCTGCACGACTTACAAAATCCTACATACAGTATATTGTATTTCTACACAGACAATATTTGACTTGGAATCCTTGGACAGACCCCATGAGTTCATCTTTGTCGATGAAGCAGGCTTCAATTGTGTTTGTAATAATATATTATTATATATTTAATTTAATATTTACCTCACTTGCTTTGGAAATGTTAACATGTTTCCCATGCCAATAAAGCCCCTTGAATTAAAAAATTGAGAGAGAGAGAGAGAGAGAGAGAGAGAGAGAGAGAGAGAGCCACCCTCTGAACAAGCTCGACATGCTCCTCTCCACATGTTCTGTTCTTGCTACGGCACGTACTTTACATATCTGTTAGAAGATGAATTGTCACCAGGGTATAAACTACACTAGAGCCATAATGTAATCACATAGAGAAAAGCAGTTACATCCAAATGTTCCACTCTCTCATGGAACTTCCTGTCTTGATGGAATGCTGTGCAGTCCCCTGTGTGTCTGCGTGGAAACACATTACCGAGCCCGAAAATATACTTGGATTAGTTCTGTTTTCTGACTAGCTGTCATTCATGTTGAATGATGGTCTTCTAAACCGGAGCTGAGTTCCCCAAGCCGTTCCTTTAGGGCAGGGTTTCCCAAAATCCATCCAGCCAAGCTGATCCTAGATCTGTGGTAAAGCAGGCAAGCTGATCCTAGATCTGTGGTAGAGCAGGCAAGCTGATCCTAGATCTGTGGTAGAGCAGGCAAGCTGATCCTAGACCTGTGGTAGAGCAGGCAAGCTGATCCTAGACCTGTGGTAGAGCAGGCAAGCTGATCCTAGACCTGTGGTAGAGCAGGCAAGCTGATCCTAGATCTGTGGTAGAGCAGGCAAGCTGATCCTAGATCTGTGGTAGAGTAGTCAAGCTGACCCTAGACCTGTGGTAGAGCAGGCAAGCTGATCCTAGATCTGTGGTAGAGCAGGCAAGCTGATCCTAGACCTGTGGTAGAGCAGGCAAGCTGATCCTAGACCTGTGGTAGAGCAGGCAAGCTGATCCTAGATCTGTGGTAGAGCAGGCAAGCTGATCCTAGACCTGCGGTAGAGCAGGCAAGCTGACCCTAGACCTGTGGTATATAAATTATTCAATACTGTGGACATGTCTGCAGGCTCTGGCATGATACACTCATGGAAAACTAACCAGTATTGAAAAGAAAGGAGAGATCAGAACAGATAGGTGGCCAATCACATCCATCTGTTTATTTTCCTCGTGTTCCATTCTCGCACCAAACCAGAGCAGTAGGCCTTTGTACCAATCACATGACTGTAGTCCCTGCAACTGTGGTACCTTGGCAGAACCAGTGGCATTTCTGAGGACAAACTGTGTAGGTGTGTTCCATGGCTGCATTTAGACCAGGCACATGTCATTAAAGCCTCCTCCTACGTGAGATAGGCTAGATGATGGAAATTATCATCCCAGTCTGTCACTGTGTGGGTACCATGCAAAACAGAACAGACTGAATCCCTTCAGAATCATTAGACCCTAGCCTATCACCGCCTGGTACGGCAACTGCACCGCCTGCAACCGCCAGAGGGTGGTGCGGTCTGCCCAACGTATTACCGGGGGCAAACTACCCATCCTCCAGGACACCTATAGCACCTGATGTCACAGGAAGGCCAAAAAGATCCTCAAGGACATCAACCACCTGAGCCACTGCCTGTTCACCCCGCTATCATCCAGAACGCGAGGTCAGTACAAGTGCATCAAAGCTGGGACCAAGAGACTGAAAAACAGCTTTTTCCATCTCAAGGCCATCAGACTGTTAAACAGCCACCACTAACACATTAGAGGCTGCTGCCTATAGGCATTGACTAGAAATCACTGGCCACTTTAAGGAATGAAACACTAGTCACTTTAATAATGTTTAAATATCTGGCATTACTCATCTCATATGTATATACTGTATTCTATACTATTCTACTGTATCTTAGTCTATGTATTACTCATCTCATATGTATATACTGTATTCTATACTATTCTACTGTATCTTAGTCTATGTATTACTCATCTCATATGTATATACTGTATTCTATACTATTCTACGTTATCTTAGTCACTTAATAATGTCTACATATCTTACATTACTCATCTCATATGTATATACTGTATTCTATACTATTCTACTGTATCTTAGTCTATGTATTACTCATCTCATATGTATATACTGTATTCTATACTATTCTACTGTATCTTTGTCCGTTCCGCTCTGACATCGCTCGTCCATATGTATATAGTCGTAATTAATTCCTACTTAGATTTGTGTGTATTGGGGATATGTTGTGTAATTTGTCTGATATTACTTGTTAGATATTACTGCACTGTCGGAACTAGAAGCACAAGCATTTCTCTACACCCGCAATAACATCTGCTAATCACAAGCACGTGACCAATAACATTTGATTATTGGTTGATTTGATATCAAAAGCCTGGGCCCTAGTCTGGGTTCTAGCCTGGGTTCTAGTCTGGGTTCTAGTCTGGGTTCCAGCCTGGGTTCTAGTCTGGGTTCTAGTCTGGGTTCCAGCCTGGGTTCCAGCCTGGGCCCTAGCCTGGGCCCTAGTCTGGGCCCTAGTCTGGGTTCTAGCCTGGGTTCCAGCCTGGGTTCTAGCCTGGGTTCTAGTCTGGGTTCTAGCCTGGGTTCTAGTCTGGGTTCTAGTCTGGGTTCCAGCCTGGGTTCCAGCCTGGGTTCCAGCCTGGGCCCTAGCCTGGGTTCTAGCCTGGGCCCTAGTCTGGGCCCTAGTCTGGGCCCTAGTCTGGGTTCTAGTCTGGGTTCTAGTCTGGGTTCCAGCCTGGGTTCCAGCCTGGGTTCTAGCCTGGGTTCTAGTCTGGGTTCTAGCGTGAGTTCCAGTCTGGATTCTAGCCTGGGTTCTAGCGTGAGTTCCAGTCTGGATTCTAGCCTGGGTTCTAGCGTGAGTTCCAGTCTGGATTCTAGCCTGGGCCCTAGCCTGGGTTCTAGCCTGGGTTCTAGTCTGGGTTCCAGCCTGGGTTCTAGTCTGGGTTCTAGTCTGGGTTCTAGTCTGGGTTCTAGTCTGGGTTCCAGCCTGGGTTCTAGCCTGGGTTCTAGTCTGGGTTCTAGCGTGAGTTCCAGTCTGGATTCTAGCCTGGGTTCTAGCGTGAGTTCCAGTCTGGATTCTAGCCTGGGTTCTAGCATGAGTTCCAGTCTGGGTTCTAGCGTGGGTTCTAGTCTGGGTTCTAGCCTGGGTTCTAGCGTGGGTTCTAGCCTGTGTGCCAGACTGATCCTCCATCTAAAAAACATTACGTTTCTTGTTTGGCAAAACAGGGAAAAAGTGAATGTCTCTGTAGCAGAAACAGACCAGCACTGCGGATAATCAATAGCCTGAGGGTTAGAGAGAGAGAGAGAGAGAGAGAGAGAGAGGAAGCACACATTGTATCTGTAGCCTCTACTTAGGAGCTGAGTGAGGCTAACAGCTTTGTTCTCTACACATGAACATATTCTACTCTGCCTGGTGTGGATAACTGGCCATGGGTCTGTGTGCCAAATGTCTCCCTGTGCCCTAAATAGTGCCCTTTGGGCCTTGGTAGTGCAGTACAAAGACAATAGGTTGCCATTTGGGACCATGAAACTGCATTGGGTTTATGTAACAGAGCAGAGCTGGCTGTGCTGGAGGCTTGTGGGTAATTGCGACGTCCCTGGCTGCCGTGCCAGAGAGAACACTGTGTGGGTGATTGTTGTCACGACGACTTGCCTGCTGTTGCTGGATATAAAATAGCCATGGTGCTCCTCCCTCCCCATGAGGAGGGAGGAGCACCAGATATTGTTAGCCTGTTTCTCTCTGCCTCTCCTTTTGAATGATGTCATTATTTGCTGTCCTTTCATCCGTTATGTCAGCAATGTTGCCACAGCAGGTAGTAGGAAGGCAGACAATTAGATTCAACAGCAATCAATTAATAGTTGATTTATCTAATTGATCAGAAAACCCATCAAATACCAGAGAATAACAACGTTGGTTTTGAGATAGAGATTATATTTATATGATGTCATATACAGTATAGAACCTGGACAAACCAACAGAGGCCTTAGATTACCACGATGTCATATATAGAACCTGGACAAACCAACAGAGGCCTTGGAGGCCTTAGATTACTATGATGTCATATATGGAACCTGGACAAACCATCAGAGGCCTTGGATTACTATGATGTCATATATAGAACCTGGACAAACCAACAGAGGCCTTAGATTACTATGATGTCATATATAGAACCTGGACAAACCAACAGAGGCCTTAGATTACTATGATGTCATATATAGAACCTGGACAAACCAACAGAGGCCTTAGATTACTATGATGTCATATATAGAACCTGGACAAACCAACAGAGGCCTTAGATTACCACGATGTCATATATAGAACCTGGACAAACCAACAGAGGCCTTGGATTACTATGATGTCATATATAGAACCTGGACAAACCAACAGAGGTCTTGGATTACTATGATGTCATATATAGAACCTGGACAAACCAACAGAGGCCTTAGATTACCACAATGTCATATATAGAACCTGGACAAACCAACAGAGGCCTTAGATTACCACAATGTCATATATAGAACCTGGACAAACCAACAGAGGCCTTAGATTACCACGATGTCATATATAGAACCTGGACAAACCAACAGAGGCCTTGGAGGCCTTAGATTACTATGATGTCATATATGGAACCTGGACAAACCATCAGAGGCCTTGGATTACTATGATGTCATATATAGAACCTGGACAAACCAACAGAGGCCTTAGATTACTATGATGTCATATATAGAACCTGGACAAACCAACAGAGGCCTTAGATTACTATGATGTCATATATAGAACCTGGACAAACCAACAGAGGCCTTAGATTACTATGATGTCATATATAGAACCTGGACAAACCAACAGAGGCCTTAGATTACCACGATGTCATATATAGAACCTGGACAAACCAACAGAGGCCTTGGATTACTATGATGTCATATATAGAACCTGGACAAACCAACAGAGGTCTTGGATTACTATGATGTCATATATAGAACCTGGACAAACCAACAGAGGCCTTAGATTACCACAATGTCATATATAGAACCTGGACAAACCAACAGAGGCCTTAGATTACCACAATGTCATATATAGAACCTGGACAAACCAACAGAGGCCTTGGAGGCCTTAGATTACTATGATGTCATATATAGAACCTGGACAAACCAACAGAGGCCTTAGATTACTATGATGTCATATATAGAACCTGGACAAACCAACAGAGGCCTTAGATTACTATGATGTCATATATAGAACCTGGACAAACCAACAGAGGCCTTGGATTACTATGATGTCATATATAGAACCTGGACAAACCAACAGAGGCCTTAGATTACCACGATGTCATATATAGAACCTGGACAAACCAACAGAGGCCTTGGAGGCCTTAGATTACTATGATGTCATATATAGAACCTGGACAAACCAACAGAGGCCTTAGATTACTATGATGTCATATATAGAACCTGGACAAACCAACAGAGGCCTTAGATTACCACAATGTCATATATAGAACCTGGACAAACCAACAGAGGCCTTGGAGGCCTTAGATTACTATGATGTCATATATAGAACCTGGACAAACCAACAGAGGCCTTAGATTACTATGATGTCATATATAGAACCTGGACAAACCAACAGAGGCCTTAGATTACTATGATGTCATATATAGAACCTGGACAAACCATCAGAGGCCTTGGATTACTATGATGTCATATATAGAACCTGGACAAACCAACAGAGGCCTTAGATTACTATGATGTCATATATAGAACCTGGACAAACCAACAGAGGCCTTGGATTACTATGATGTCATATATAGAACCTGGACAAACCAACAGAGGCCTTAGATTACCACTATGTCATATATAGAACCTGGACAAACCAACAGAGGCCTTAGATTACCACGATGTCATTTATAGAACCTGGACAAACCAACAGAGGCCTTGGAGGCCTTAGATTACTATGATGTCATATATAGAACCTGGACAAACCAACAGAGGCCTTAGATTACTATGATGTCATATATAGAACCTGGACAAACCAACAGAGGCCTTAGATTACTATGATGTCATATATAGAACCTGGACAAACCAACAGAGGCCTTAGATTACTATGATGTCATATATAGAACCTGGACAAACCATCAGAGGCCTTGGATTACTATGATGTCATATATAGAACCTGGACAAACCAACAGAGGCCTTAGATTACTATGATGTCATATATAAAACCTGGACAAACCAACAAAGGCCTTAGATTACCACAATGTCATATATAGAACCTGGACAAACCAACAGAGGCCTTGGAGGCCTTAGATTACTATGATGTCATATATAGAACCTGGACAAACCAACAGAGGCCTTAGATTACTATGATGTCATATATAGAACCTGGACAAACCAACAGAGGCCTTAGATTACTATGATGTCACAAAGGTAATTCGTGTATCAGAGGGAAGTCTTCTCAACAAGCCATGAAGCTACATGGATGATTCCAATGGGAGGTGAGTTCACTTCAGGTCAGAACTGACTTAATAAACTGTTTAAAACTAAATAGCTTTGACTATCCAGACAGACAAGGTGTTAGCCTATTCACCTTCTCATCAAAATGCCTGGGAATAAGAAGTGTGTTTCTGTTAGTGTTTCCAGTACACAGCAGTTTGAAGATGTACAGCGGGATCATGATAAAACATGACTGAGACACAAGAGACCGTGCTTGATGTCAGTGTTGATGGGTTGCTAAGACATTGTCTTCTAGCTGAGTTCTCTCTCAAACACGCACACACACACACACAGCACAGACACACACACACACAGCACACAGCACAGACACACACACACAAGTATCTATCTGAATTGAGAGTAGTTCAGAACACTGTCTCAGACTCCCAGCAGTGGGAGAAAGAGGCACAGTTAAGTCAGTTGAGATGAGTCCCAGGACCTTGTTTGTTTCTCTCTCTCTCTCTCTCTCTCTCTCTCTCTCTCTCTCTCTCTCTCTCTCTCTCTCTGTCTGTCTGTCTGTCTGTCTGTCTGTCTGTCTGTCTGTCTGTCTGTCTGTCTGTCTGTCTGTCTGTCTGTCTGTCTGTCTGTCTGTCTGTCTGTCTGTCTGTCTGTCTGTCTGTCTGTCTGTCTGTCTGTCTGTCTGTCTGTCTGTCTGTCTGTCTGTCTGTCTGTCTGTCTGTCTGTCTGTCTGTCTGTCTGTCTGTCTGTCTGTCTGTCTGTCTGTCTGTCTGTCTGTCTGTCTGTCTGTCTGTCTGTCTGTCTGTCTGTCTGTCTGTCTGTCTGTCTGTCTGTCTGTCTGTCTGTCTGTCTGTCTGTCTGTCTGTCTGTCTGTCTGTCTGTCTGTCTGGGGGTTAGTCTGTCTGTCTGTCTGGGGGTTAGTCTGTCTGTCTGTCTGGGGGTTAGTCTGTCTGTCTGTCTGGGGGTTAGTCTGTTTGTCTGTCTGAGGATGAGTCTGTTTGTCTGTCTGAGGATGAGTCTGAGTCATGCATGTGTGAGTCTGTGTGAGTGGACAGTGTTGACTGCACCATGGTTAGACAATTCCTCAAGCCTAAGATTTAGACCCAAATGGCAACCTATTCCTTATTTAGTGCACTAATTATGATCAGAGATCACTGGTAAAAAAAGTAGTGTACTAAATAGGGAATAGGGTGCAATTTGGGACTTAGACTAAGAGAATGAAGAAACCATTGTCCAAGACCATCCATTTTCGCCTCAGCCTGTCTGGTTCTGCTGTCTCTGGCATGACGACACCTTAAGGAGCACAACCAGACAGACAGGTATCTACTCAAATCTCCCAAAACTGAACGTGAAAAGAGGCAAAAGACTGGCATTTAAAGGAGCACCTTGACACCTGCCTGCTACAGCACTGACCTTTCACCTCTTTCTGTCTGTCTCTTCTCATTGGTCACCAGTGCAGCCAATCCCAGCGGTGTTCAGGGTCAGGTGATGCCCATGGAGGAGTTGGGGTGTAGCTCAGGATGGGGGGTGAGGGTGAAGGGGGAGCAGGGGAAGAGAGAGGACAGGCGGCTGGCGGGGGTGTGTGGTCTGGCTAACAGTGGTAACTCCTGCTACATGAACGCTGTGCTGCAGTGTCTCTTCTCCACTGTGCCGTTGGTGGAACACCTTCTCAGCTCACACAAACGCTCCCAGCTGGCCAAGTAAGACCCTGTCTGTCTGTCTGTCTGTCTGTCTGTCTGCCTGTCTGTCTGTCTGCCTGTCTGTATTAGATTTTGTACAGTACTTTTTAACCAGATACTCCAAGCACTTTACATTATTTGGGAGGAAACTTAAATCCTCCAATGCCTCTCCTCCTTCCTTTCCTCCTCCCTCCCATGCCACTCTTCTCCCTCCTCCTCTCCCTCTCCTTCCTCCTCCTTCTTCTCCTCTTCCCCCTCCTCATCCTCCTCCGCCTCCCCCTCCTCCTCCTCCTCCTCCTCCCCCTTCTCCTCCAGGCGTAACAGTCCTGTAGCGGGGGTGTTTGTGCACCTCCTCCAGGAGGTGTGGCAGGGTCAGGGGGGTACCAGCTTCACCTCCCCAGGGGAGATGAGGGCCTTGGTCTCCTCCCTGCACCCCCAGTTCAACAACCAATCACAGCAGGACGCCCAGGAGCTACTCCTCCTCCTGCTCAACGCCCTGCATGATGACCTCAAGAATGTATACACACACACACACACACACAATCCTGCCACCACACGACTCCTTCCACACGACTCTTTCCACACGACTCCTTCCACACGACTCCTTCCACACGACTCCTTCCACATGACTCTTTCCACACGACTCCTTCCACACGACTCCGTCCACACGACTTCGTCCAAACAACTCCTTCCACATGGTCAAAGGCTCTGCATCATTGTCTTTCTTGATTCCCTCGCTCCTCAAAACCCATTGGATAGTGGATAAGTGTCAGGGGATAAGTGTCTAGGGGATAAGTGTCTAGGGGATAAGTGTCAGGGGATAAGTGTCTAGGGGATAAGTGTCTAGGTGGGGCTAGGGGATAAGTGTCTAGGTGGGGCTAGGGGATAAGTGTCTAGGGGATAGGGGATACGTGTCTAGGGGATAGGGGATAAGTGTCAGGGGATAAGTGTCTAGGGAATGAGTGTCTAGGGGATAGGTGTCTAGCGGATAAGTGTCTAGGGGATAAGTGTCTAGGCGGGGATGGTGGATAAGTGTCTAGGGGATAAGTGTCTAGGCGGGGATGGTGGATAAGTGTCTAGGGGATAAGTGTCTAGGCGGGGATGGTGGATAAGTGTCTAGGGGATAGGGGAGAAGTGTCTAGGAGATAGGGGATAAGTGCCTAGGGGATGAGGGCTAGGGGCTGATTTGGTATTCAGACAGTGTGTTTCTCCTTTGTGTGTGTGTGTGTGTGTATACAGTACCAGTAAAAAGTTTGGACACACCTACTAATTCAAGGGTTTTTCTTTATTTTGACTATTTTCTACATTGTAGAATAATAGTGAAGACATCACAACTATGAAATAACACATATGGAATCATGTAGTAACCAAAAAAGTGTTAATATTTTATATTTGAGATTCTTCAAAGTAGCCACCCTTTGCCTTGATGACAGTTTTGCACACTCTTGGCATTCTTTCAACCAGCTTCACCTAGAATGCTTTTCCAACAGTCTTGAAGGAGTTCCCACATATGCTGAGCACTTGTTGTCTGCTTTTCTTTCACTCTGTGGTCCAACTCATCCCAATCCATCTCAATTGGGTTGAGGTTGGGGGATTGTGGAAGCCAGGTCATCTGATGCAGCACTCCATCACTCTCCTTCTTGGTCAAATAGCCCTTACACATCCTGGAGGTCCTGTTGAAAAACAAATGATCCCACTAAGTCTCACTAAGCACAAACCAGATGGGATGGCATATCGCTGCAGAATCCTGTGGTAGCCATGACATCCTGTAACTCATATAGCCTCTCCCAGTCCTCCTTGTGTGAGTTTCCCTGGCAACAACATTTTAATAAATCTAACCTCCCTCTGGTAACAACATTTTAATAAATCTAACCTCCCCCTGACAGCAGGAACCATCTTATCAGTAAATAAAAACTAAGAAGTGGGTTTGACCGAAACTTGACCAGTCCTCACGAGAGCCAGTTTAATCATAGCGCTTGATGGTTTTTGCGATTGCACTTGAGGAAACTTTCAAAGTTCTTGAAATGTTGACTGACCTTCATGTCTCAAATTAATTGCTGGACTGTCGTTTCTCTTTGCTTACTGTTCTTGCCTTAATGTGGACTTGGGTCTTTTACCAAATAGGGCAATCTTCTGTATACCACCCCTACATTGTCACAACACAACTGATTGGCTCAAATGCATTAAGGAGGAAAGAATGTCCACAAATTAACTTTTAACAAGACACACCTGTTAGTTGAAATGCATTCCAGGAGACTACCTTATGAAGCTGGTTGAGAGAATGCCAAGAGTGTTTAAAGCTGTCATCAAGGCAAAAGGTGGCTACTTTGTAGAATCTCAAATATAAAATATATTTTGATTTGTTTAACACTTTTTTGGTTACTCCATGATTTCCATATGTGTTATTTCATAGTTTTGATGTCTTCACTATTATTCTACAATGTGTGTGTGTATGATTCCCTTGCTCCAGAAGGGGGAGAGACGTCAGGCACGTTCTTCCCAGCGGTTGTGTCTGGGCAGGAAGTCGCTTAGCTCGGCGCCAGCGCCGGGGGATTCTACGGTGGTGACACATCTCTTCGAGGGACAACTCAGCTACCAGATGCTGTGTCTGCGCTGCGACGGACACTCCCACAGCAACCAAGTCTTCACCATCTTGTCTCTGCCTATACCACTGGACTCATACAGGTGTTCCCTACAGGTACAACCAACCACAATCAGACTAAACACATACAAACATACAGACTAATCACTAACCACAATCAGACTAACACATACAGACTAACCACAATCAGACTAACCACAATCAGACTAACCACATACAGACTAACCACATACAGACTAACCACATACATACTAACACATACAGACTAACCACAATCAGACTAACACATACAGACTAACCACATACAGACTAACCACATACAGACTAAACACATACAGACTAACCACATACAGACTAACCACATACAGACTAACCACATACAGACTAACCACATACAGACGAATCACAATCAGACTAACCACATGCAGACTAATCACATATAGACTAAACACATACAGACTAATCACATACAGACTAATCACATACAGACTAACACATACAGACTAATCACATACAGACTAACCACATACAGACTAACCACAATCAGACTAACCACAATCAGACTAACACAAACAGACTAACACAAACAGACTAACCACATACAGACTTAATAAATACAAACATACAGACTAAACACATAGACAACCACACGTCTCTCTTCTCCCTCCTGTAGGACTGCCTGTCATACAGACTAGCCAGCAACCACACGTCTCTCTTCTCCCTCCTGTAGGACTGCCTGTCACTGTTCTTCCAGCAGAGTACGTTGACGTGTGGAGATCAGAAGTTGTGTCCAGAGTGTGGAGTGAAGAGAGACACAGCTGTCCTCACCAGCATGGCCAAACCACCTGAGATACTGGTGCTGCACCTCAAACGGTGGGGGAGGCTGCCAACCCATCTCTCCCCACTAGATGACCACTGTTGGTGCACAGACTTAACACAGACAAACATATTGGTGCTAATGGAAAGGACGTCACGCTGCTTGCTTAATGCAACTGAATGCATTCAACTGAAATGTGTCTTCTATATTTAACCCCTCTGAATGAGAGAGGTGCGGGGAGCTGCCATAATTGACATCCACGGCGCCCGGGGAACAGTGGGTTAACTGCCTTGTTCAGGGGCAGAAAGACAGAATTTTACCTTGTCAGCTCGGGGATTTGATCCAGCAACCTTTCGGTTACTGGCCCAACTCTCTAACCACTAGGCTACCTGCTGCTCCTATAGTACAGCTTCCTCCTTATTTGGCTCATACCGAGGCTCCAACCCAAGCGTTTTTCCTTTGCTATCAGCACACGTGACCTTCTGGAGCGTCTAACCATTCTGCGCCATGTGAAAAGCTTTCTTATCGCTGGTGCAAGTGGGGACACTTCAGTCTGAGGAGCAGGTTTCACATATCCTCATGTTTTAATCACATTAACATGTAACCCCTAACTAGAGGTCCCTGTAACCCCTAACTAGAGGTCCCTGTAACCCCTAACTAGAGTTACATGTAACCCCTAACTAGAGGTCCCTGTAACCCCTAACTAGAGGTCCCTGTAACCCCTAACTAGAGGTCCCTGTAACCCCTAACTAGAGGTCCCTGTAACCCCTAACTAGAGTTCCATGTAACCCCTAACTAGAGGTCCATGTAACCCCTAACTAGAGGTCCATGTAACCCCTAACTAGAGGTCCCTGTAACCCCTAACTAGAGGTCCCTGTAACCCCTAACTAGAGTTCCATGTAACCCCTAACTAGAGGTCCATGTAACCCCTAACTAGAGGTCCATGTAACCGCTAACTAGAGGTCCCTGTAACCCCTAACTAGAGGTCCATGTAACCCCTAACTAGAGGTCAATTTAACCCCTAACTAGAGGTCAATGTAACCCCTAACTAGAGGTCAATGGCAGTAATAATGTAACACCTCATTATAAATCAGCTTTACCTCTGCTGCAGCTGCTGTCATGCATCTCAATGAGACAAATAATAATAACAGAACCTGTGTGACATTACAGTTTTGGTTGCCATGGGAGTGAGAAGAGGAAGTTGAGGACCAATGTGTTGTTCTCATTGGACAGTTTAGACCTAACCCCCTACCTGTCCAGACCCTCAGCCAATCACACCAGCTACTCTCTCTACGCAGTGGTGGTGAGTTTCTGTACACACACACACACACACACACACACACCACTGAGGGGAGGACAGCTCATTATAATGGCTGTAACGGAGCAGATGGAACGGCTTCAAACTCATGGAAACGTGTGTTTGATTCCATTCCACTAATTTCACTCCAGCCATTACCACGAGGCTGTCCTCCCCAATTACGGAGCCACCAGCCTCCTGTGATACACTCACCCATACAGAAAGACACGCATGCACCTACACCCGCACATGTGAACGCATATACATGATGCTCCTGTCTGGAAAAACACACAGCCAACCATGAACACATGACTCCGCCGGTGTGTGTCTTCACCCCCGTCCAGAACCACACAGGAGACCTAGACATGGGTCACTACACGGCCCTGTGCCACAGTACCCTGTCCAGCAGCTGGCACCACTTCGACGACACGGCCGTGAGCGAGGTAGTGGACTTCTTGGTGCAGTCTCCTAACGCCTACATCCTGCTGTACAGCCGTCAACCCTTCCACAGACCCAACATACCCCGGATCTGACCCACCACAGGCCCAACATACCCCAGATCTGACCTACCACAGACCCAACATACCCCAGATCTGACCTACCACAGGCCCAACTTACCCCGGATCTGACCCACCACAGGCCCAACATACTCCGGATCTGACCCACCACAGACCCACCATACCCCAGATCTGACCCACCACAGACCCACCATACCCCGGATCTGACCCAACATACCCCAGATCTGACCCACCACAGACCCCCGATACCCCGGATCTGACCCACCACAGACCCACCATACCCCAGATCTGACCCACCACAGACCCACCATACCCCGGATCTGACCCAACATACCCCAGATCTGACCCACCACAGACCCCCGATACCCCGGATCTGACCCACCACAGACCCACCATATCCCAGATCTGACCCACCACAGACCCAACATACCACGGATCTGACCCAACAAACCCCAGATCAGACCCAACATACCCCAGATCTGACCCACCACAGACCCAACACAGACCCCCCATACCCCAGATCTGACCCACCACAGACCCACCACAGACCCAACATACCCCGGATCAGACACACCACAGACCCAACCCTCCTCCGGATCAGACCCACCACAGACCCCCCATACCCCAGATCAGACCCACCACAGACCCACCATACCCAGGATCTGACCCAACATACCCCAGATCTGACCCACCACAGACCAAAAACATACCCAGTCCCAGGATCCAACTAGGACCCGTTCTCTCCTAGCCACTACTCATTTCACAACTTACCACAGCTCTAGGCCCAGCATATTCTCTAACTGGGACCCACCACAGGCCCAACTTACCACAGCTCTAGGCCCAGCATATTCTCTAACTGGGACCCACCACAGGCCCAACTTACCACAGCTCTAGGCCCAGCATATTCTCTAACTGGGACCCACCACAGGCCCAACTTACCACGGCTCTAGGCCCAGAATATCCTCCAACTGGGACCCACCACAGACCCAACTTACCACGGCTCTAGGCTCAGAATATCCTCCAACTGGGACCCACCACAGACCCAACTTACCACGGCTCTAGGCTCAGAATATCCTCCAACTGGGACCCACCACAGACCCAACTTACCACGGCTCTAGGCCCATCATATCATCTAACTGGGACCCATCACAGACCCAATTTACCCATCATGCCCTATATCTGATACATCACAGGCCAAAAACATACCGTGGCTCTGATCAAGACCCACAGCTAGCCCACAAAGTGCCAAATCAGCCCCTAGTCTAGCCCATACCCTGTTCATGTTTGCAGATCTGAGGGAATTGGATAGGTGATGGCTCCATTTTACTGTCCAACGAGCTTAGTGAAGCTTCCTCCCACTCAATTAGGTGGGCTTGGGGTGAAGGGCTTGGGGTGAAGGGCTTGGGGGTGGGTCCAGAACCTGACGACAGACCAACCTACAGAAGGAGCTGGGTGAACTATCAGAAACCCCTCTGGAGTGTACTGGACACAGAGACAAATTGGGTTCTGGGTGTTTTTTTGTAATTCTTCAATAAAACATGAATGAACTCAAGGCAACATTGAATGAAATGTGAATGAAAGCAGGTTACCATGGCTACCCAGAGACACCAAATGGAACTGTTCAGACGATGTAACGTTCACAGAACGTCCTGATAGAAATGTATCACGTAGAACAGAAGTGATCGTCTTTCAGACAGGATAGGGAATCGTGCCAGATCTATTCATTCTATTTCTACATGCAACAGTCACAGAGCGTTTCCCATCCCTGAATCCACCCCAGGTAAACTACTACTAGGAAGATTGTACCGTGATCCTCTGTAGTTCAGTTGATAAGAGCAAGGTGCTTGCAACGGCCAGGACAGTGGGTTCAAATCCCCGGGATGACCCATACTTAAACATGTGTATGCACGCATGACTGTTAGTCACTCAGGATAAAAGTGTCTGCTTAATGGCAAACGTATATTACTGGGATCCAGACGGCACCAATATAATAGATCTAGTGCCATCTAGTGGCAGAGAGGTATAATGACATGCAGCACCAGGCTGTCTGCTTTATTTGGAAGATTTTAATAAATAGCTACATTTTTTAATGTTTGAGGTTAATACAAGTGTTATTAGAAACTTCATAGAAATGAAGGAAAATTAGAAAATCTATTTTTGTCATTTTTAAGATGTCTATTAATCTCCCCCTAGAGGGCTACTGGGCCAGTATTCATTAAGTGTCTCAGAGGGCTGATCTAAGATCCGTTTTGCCTTTTGGATAATAATGAATACGATTATATGGAGAGGGGTGACCTGATCCAGGATCAGTACTCCTACTACAAGACAGGCCCTGAAGTGTGATTTGTGCTTCCTCCAGACAATCTGTGAGGACGTTGATGTTGCTCCTAACCGCTGCCCTAGGTTCAGATCTATCTACGTTTCCTTTATGGATTTGGGATAAAGTTACCTGATCCTAGATCTGTGGTAAGAATAAACTTCTACTTACCTTGAGTGATCTATCTTCAGAATGCATCCCAAATGGCACCCTAGGGTTCCAATAGACACTCAAAGGGTTCCGTTCAAAAGTAGTGCACTATGTAGGGAATAGGGTGCCAAGGCCCTGGTCATAAGTAGTGCACTATGTAGGGAATAGGGTGCCAAGGCCCTGGTCAAAAGTAGTGCACTATGTAGGGTGCCATTTGGGTTTTAACCTTAGAAATCATTTGGCTTCAATGTTCATGTGATGTTGTAACATAATCTTGGGACTGTTGTGATGTTGTAACATAATCTTGGGACTGTTGTGATGTTGTAACATAATCTTGGGACTGTTGATGTTGTAACATAATCTTGGGACTGTTGTGATGTTGTAACATCATCTTGGGACTGTTGTGATGTTGTAACATAATCTTGGGACTGTTGTGATGTTGTAACATAATCTTGGGACTGTTGTGATGTTGTAACATAATCTTGGGACTGTTGTGATGTTGTAACATAATCTTGGGACTGTTGTGATGTTGTAACATAATCTTGGGACTGTTGTGATGTTGTAACATAATCTTGGGACTGTTGTGATGTTGTAACATAATCTTGGGACTGTTGTAACATAATCTTGGGACTGTTGTAATATAATCTTGGGACTGTTGTGATGTTGTAACATAATCTTGGGACTGCTGTAACATAATCTTGGGACTGTTGTGATGTTGTAACATAATCTTGGGACTGTTGTGATGTTGTAACATAATCTTTGGACTGTTGTGATGTTATAACAATCTTGGGACTGTTGTGATGTAACATAATCTTGGGACTGTTGTGATGTTGTAACAATCTTGGGACTGTTATTTATTTTACCTTTATTTAACTAGGCAAGTCAGTTAAGAACAAATTCTTATTTTCAATGACGGCCTACCGGGGAACAGTGGGTTAACTGCCTGTTCAGGGGGCAGAACAACAGATTTGATCTTGCAACCTTTCGGTTACTAGTCCTCCACTCTAACCACTAGACTACCCTGTCACCACGTTATGATGAAGCAAAATAATCTTGGGACTGTTATGTCCCCCAGCCCCCCTTCTCTACCTCCCCCAGCCAGCCCCCTTCCCTCCCTCCACATACTGAATGTTGTGCTTAAACCTAGACCCCCAGCCAGCCTCCTTCCCTCCCTCCCTCCACATACTGAATGTTGTGCTTAAACCTAGACCCCCAGCCAGCCTCCTTCCCTCCCTCCACATACTGAATGTTGTGCTTAAACCTAGACCCCCAGCCAGCCTCCTTCCCTCCCTCCACATACTGAGTGTTGTGCTTAAACCTAGACCCCCAGCCAGCCTCCTTCCCTCCCTCCACATACTGAATGTTGTGCTTAAACCTAGACACCCAGCCAGCCCCCTTCCCTCCCTCCCACATACTAAATGTTGTGCTTAAACCTAGACCCCCAGCCAGCCCCCTTCCCTCCCTCCACATACTGAATGTTGTGCTTAAACCTAGACCCCCAGCCAGCCCCCTTCCCTCCCTCCACATACTGAATGTTGTGCTTAAACCTAGACCCCCAGCCAGCCCCCTTCCCTCCCTCCACATACTGAATGTTGTGCTTAAACCTAGGCCCCCAGCCAGCCCCCTTCCCTCCCTCCACATACTGAATGTTGTGCTTAAACCTAGACTCCCAGCCAGCCCCTTTCCCTCCCTCCCACATACTGAATGTTGTGCTTAAACCTAGACCCCCAGCCAGCCACCTTCCCTCCCTCCACATACTGAATGTTGTGCTTAAACCTAGACCCCCAGCCAGCCCCCTTCCCTCCCTCCACATACTGAATGTTGTGCTTAAACCTAGACCCCCAGCCAGCCCCCTTCCCTCCCTCCACATACTGAATGTTGTGCTTAAACCTAGACCCCCAGCCAGCCCCCTTCCCTCCCTCCACATACTGAATGTTGTGCTTAAACCTAGACCCCCAGCCAGCCCCCTTCCCTCCCTCCACATACTGAATGTTGTGCTTAAACCTAGACCCCCAGACAGCCCAACACATTGAGAAAAACAGTCTAACTCAGCTCGAGATGTTTTAAAAATGTCAGAAACATAGGCGTTCATACATCCCCACTTATTCCAGGACCAAGTTGAAAAAAAGGACAACAGAAGATCAACATATCACAAATAATCAGCTGCCGTTGTCAAGACAACCAGAATATGTATCTTTTTAATTGTTTACCTTTATTTAACTGATACTGCTTAACCTATACATGTATTGATTATAGATCTCCTTAACATTGGTATTGAAGGTAAAGTCATGTATTGATTATAGATCACCTTAACATTGGTATTGAAGGTAAAGTCATGTATTGATTATAGATCTCCTTAACACGTTTTTTAATAGCAAGGGAGTGCAGTAGACTAGTGTACACTGAAGAGGTTATTTTCCAGGGTAGTAAAATTACTAGATAGATTACATTATTGATTAGGCCTCATGATTTATGTCTCAGTATCAGGCTCAACCATTTTCAATCGGTCACAAAAGGCTACTTGTGCACCCCATTCCCTTAAATAGTGCACTGCCCTATGGGCCCTGGTCAAAAGTAGGGCACTATATAGGGAATAGGGTGCCATTTGCTACAAATCAAAAAGTCAAGTTGGTCGATTTGAATAAATGAATGTGTTTTATACAAACACCGCAAGTGCATTGTGCTGTTGGTTTTCATAGAATGTGTCCAGCATAAAACAAGCAAGAACTCCCTAAACAACGCAGAGAGTTCATCTGAAGACCGAACTCCCTAAACAACGCAGAGAGTTCATCTGAAGACCGAACTCCCTAAAACAACGCAGAGAGTTCATCTGAAGACCGAACTTCCTAAACAACGCAGAGAGTTCATCTGAAGACCGAACTCCCTAAAACAACGCAGAGAGTTCATCTGAAGACCGAACTTCCTAAACAACGCAGAGAGTTCATCTGAAGACCGAACTCCCTAAACAACGCAGAGAGTTCATCTGAAGACCGAACTCCCTAAAACAACGCAGAGAGTTCATCTGAAGACCGAACTCCCTAAACAACGCAGAGAGTTCATCTGAAGACCGAACTCCCTAAACAACGCAGAGAGTTCATCTGAAGACCGAACTCCCTAAAACAACGCAGAGAGTTCATCTGCAGACCGAACTCCCTAAAACAACGCAGAGAGTTCATCTGAAGAGCGAACTCCCTAAACAACGCAGAGAGTTCATCTGAAGACCGAACTCCCTAAACAACGCAGAGAGTTCATCTGAAGACCGAACTCCCTAAACAACGCAGAGAGTTCATCTGAAGACCGAACTCCCTAAACAACGCAGAGTTCATCTGAAGACCGAACTCCCTAAAACAACGCAGAGAGTTCATCTGAAGACCAAACTCCCTAAAACAACGCAGAGAGTTCATCTGAAGACCGAACTCCCTAAACAACGCAGAGAGTTAATCTGAAGACCGAACTCCCTAAACAACGCAGAGAGTTAATCTGAAGGCCGAACTTCCTAAACAACGCAGAGAGTTCATCTGAAGACCGAACTCCCTAAACAACGCAGAGAGTTAATCTGAAGGCCGAACTTCCTAAACAACGCAGAGAGTTCATCTGAAGACCGAACTCCCTAAAACAACGCAGAGAGTTCATCTGAAGACCGAACTCCCTAAAACAACGCAGAGAGTTCATCTGAAGGCCGAACTCCCTAAAACAACGCAGAGAGTTCATCTGAAGACCGAACTCCCTAAAACAACGCAGAGAGTTCATCTGAAGACCGAACTCCCTAAAACAACGCAGAGAGTTCATCTGAAGACCGAACTCCCTAAAACAACGCAGAGAGTTCATCTGAAGACCGAACTCCCTAAACAACGCAAAGAGTTCATCTGAAGACCGGGGGGGCCAAAAAGCAGTACACTGTGAAAGGAAGTGTTTTTAACGAAACCTCTCCTCTTAGGGCACACCAAAAACATCTCAACACCTCACCAGGAGAAGGCCCGAGTCTCAAATGATTCCCTATTCCCTATAAAAAAGCACACTTCTTTTTTTTTTTTTTAAACCCAGGGCCCTGTCAAAAGGTGTGCTCTTTTAATAGGGGATAGGGTGCTATTTTGGGATACACACTAAGTATGTAGTTTAGAATACTCCTTTATCAAATAGTTAAGTCATCAATCACGCCAGCTGCTTCTCTCAAAAAAGGAGAAAATAAAAGGATCATTGGTGAGTTTAAATAGAAGAGGAGAATCCCCCGCGGCACCATGTACAATGTGTTTAGTGTTTCATGTGCAACATCCGTAGAAAGCTGTTAATATGACTGTATGTACAGATAAGTCACTCTACCTAACTAAACGTCCATATACAATGCATTCGGAAAGTACTCAGACCCCTTTCCTCATTCCACATGGTCACAGTACAGCCTTATTCTAAAATGTATTGAAATTAAAACAGCAATCTACACACAATACTGTTAAGGGATTTTTTTTACCAATAATGACTAAATTATGTATACATTACAAATCAGAACTATAACTAACCAGAATACTACTATGTTACTGTATGGATGTATGAATCTTATTATAATATACTGAATATAATGTGTGTAATTATATTCAAGAATTAGAACAAAGACTGTCTGTTCCTTGGTAGAAACGAATGAAGTTATCGTCAGACTGGCTAGAATGCTTATCTACACAGGGAGAGGAGAGACCTTGGGCTGGTAGTAGATTACCTAACAGGTGGTGGACGATGTGGGAAGGCTTGTGAACTATACTGCCATTGTATCGGAGTGGAGGAGGCACAGTTTAAAACCTATGACGTCATTTTTTAGTTTATAACCTGTTGTAAATTGTACCATGATCAGTACTCTCGAGAATAAACGCTATTGATTGATTTTGAGACTGGCCTCTGTCCATTTTATGCAAATAAGTATCTTTCAAATTCTTAGGAATGGGCTGAGTGTTTAATTTGAATTGGTTAATAAACATATAGGAATCTAATTCCTTTAACAAATACGCTATTAGAACAAAGCAAAAACAGTTTTAGACATTTTGGCAAATTTATTACAAAAAAAAACAAAAAACAGAAATAGTTTATTTAGGGGACCAAGAACCCGATGGTCACTGAGCTCTGGAGATCCTCTGTGGAGATGGGAGAACCTTCCAGAAGGACAACCATCTCTGTAGCACACCACCAATCAGGCCTTTATGGTAGGGTGGCCAGATGGAAGCCACTCCTCAGTAAAAGACACGACAGTCCTCTTGGAGTTTGCCAACAGACACCTAAAGACTCTCAGACCATGAGAAACAAGATTATCTGGTTTGATGAAACCACGATTGAAGTCTTTGGCCTGAATGCCAAGCGTCACGTCTGGACGAAACCTGGCACAATCCTGGTGGTGGCAGCATCATGCTGTGGGGATGTTTTTCAGCGGCAGGGACTGGGAGACTAGTCAGGATCAATGCAAACATGAACGTGGCAAAGTACAGAGAGATCCTTAATGAAAACCTGTTCCAGAGCACTCAGGACCTCAGACTGGGGGCAAAGGTTCACCTTCCAACAGGACAACGACCCTAAGTACACAGCGAAGACAACGCAGTAGTGGCATTCGGATGTCCTTGAGTGGCCCAGCCAGAGCCCGGACTTGAATCTGATTGAACATCTCTGGAGAGACCTGAAAATAGCTGTGCAGCAACGCTCCCCATCCAACCTGACAGAACCTGAGAGGAGAAGAATGGGAGAAACTCCCCAAATACAGGTGTGCCAAGCTTGTAGCGTTATACCCAAGAAGACTCGAGGCTGTAATCGCTGCCAAAGGTGCTTCAACTATTTACTGAGTAAAGGGTCTGAAAACTTATGTAAATACTTATTTATTTTGAATAAATTAGCAAACATGCATAAAAACCTGTTTTTGCTTTGTCATTATGGGGTATTGTGTGTAGATTGATTAATGAGGAGAAAAAACAACTCAATACATTTGCTGTAACGTAATAAAATGTGGAAAAAGTCAAGGGGTCTGAAAACTTTCCGAAGGCCGTGTACGTCACACTAAACGTCCCTGTACGTCTTCCTAACTAAACGTCCCTATACGTCAGTCTCCCTAACTAAACGTCCCTGTACGTCAGTCTTCCTAACTAAACGTCCCTATACGTCAGTCTCCCTAACTAAACGTCCCTATACGTCAGTCTTCCTAACTAAACGTCCCTATACGTCAGTCTCCCTAACTAAACGTCCCTGTACGTCAGTCTTCCTAACTAAACGTCCCTGTACGTCAGTCTTCCTAACTAAACGTCCCTATACGTCAGTCTCCCTAACTAAACGTCCCTAAACGTCAGTCTCCCTAACTAAACGTCCCTAAACGTCAGTCTCCCTAACTAAACGTCCCTATACGTCAGTCTTCCTAACTAAACGTCCCTATACGTCAGTCTCCCTAACTAAACGTCCCTAAACGTCAGTCTCCCTAACTAAACGTCCCTATACGTCAGTCTTCCTAACTAAACGTCAGTCTTCCTAACTAAACGTCCCTATACGTCAGTCTCCCTAACTAAACGTCCCTATACGTCAGTCTTCCTAACTAAACGTCAGTCTCCCTAACTAAACGTCCCTATACGTGAGTCTCCCTAACTAAACGTCCCTATACGTCAGTCTTCCTAACTAAACGTCCCTGTACTCTTCACTAGAAGATTCACAGTACATGGAAGCTTAAATAAGGTCTGTGTCTAAGGTCTGTGTGTACTAACAAAAGTCTGTCCACGCCACACAGACTCAACTGAAACCCAGAACTAGCAGAATGACAACGTTGCTGTGTTAAGAACAGGGTTTTAAGCTGAGGTGATTAGAACAGGGATCCCTCTCCCTGCTCTCTGGTTTAATATGAATAGACGTTGTGTTTTAACAGCTGTTGAGTCCTCTATGAGTTGAAGCATCGGAGTGCCTGCGTCTCTCCCTTTCCTGCACACACCCAGTCACTAACCCACCCTTCCACCACACGCTACAGTGTGTCCCTGTCTTTCCACACATCCACATTTCAACCTGTCAGTTCAGTCTACCAAAACCACCAAACCTAGCCAGTTCAGTTATCCAAAACCTACAAACCTTGCATGGCCATACTTGTGAACTTCTGCTTAGACCATGATTTTCCTCCTTAAAAATAAATCACTTTCACAATGTATGAATAACAAACATGTTATAATATAATCCTCCTACGTTTGTAATTTGGAAAGTACATGGATGTTAAATGGATAAGAAACAACACAGAACTTCATCATATATGCGAAAACCGTAATTTTTCTATGATGCCACTTGCCTAGTCAAGGAAGCATCATGCAAAACAATATATTGGGGAAACTCCACTTAGACCATGGGTAACAAATTAAACCAATCAGTTGGAAGAAAATTTACCTAATGAACAAATGTGATGGTGGATGGTGGCTCTAAGTTATCTGATAGGTTGATTTGTTTATTCGGATATAATCATCTACTTAGCTGGCCTTCCTCAGCGTGGTGGCTAATTAGCGTTGTGGCTAATTTGGCCAGGTTGGCCTGAGAGAAACAGCTAGCAGCCATTTTAGACTAATGGTTTAAACCATGCTCTAAGCAAAAGTTCACAAGTATGGCCCCTGGCAGTTCAGTTCAGTTAACAAAAACATTGCCAGTTCAGTTCCTTTCTCCCACCAGCAGAGGAAGCTGAGTCAAAGCAGCTTGCATGTTAGCTAGCCTTTATGTAGCCTTTATGTAGCCTCATAGCTCCTAGCAGTGTTGCAGCTCTGCCCTCACAGAGAGGAGAAGAAGAAGATGTACGCTGCGGAGGACTTGACGGTGGAGGTGGAGATTTCGGAGACCTCGTGGTCGTCAAACTTGTACCAGCGCTGTTTCATGGCGTTCTTACAGTAGGCTGTGTAGTGACCCCCATCCAGACCGCCATAATGGTTCTGTTACAGAGGGGAAGGACACAGGGTTAACGTCCTGTTTATACACACACACACACACACTCAAGTTTGTACATACACACACAGTCAAATTTGGACACACCTCCTGAGTCGAGGGTTTTTATTTATGTTTACTATGTGCTACATTGTAGAATAATAGTGAAGACATCAAAACTATGAAATAACACATAGAATCATGTAGTAACCAAAAAAAAAGTGTTAAACAAACCACAATATATTTTATATTTGATATTCTTCAAAGTATCCACCCTTTGCCTTGATAACAGCTTTGCACAGTCTTCGCATTCTCTCAACCAGCTTCATGAGGTAGTCACCTGGAATGCATTTCAATTAACAGGTGTGCCTTGTTAAAAGTTAATTTGTGGAATTTCTTTCCTTCTTAATGCGTTTGAGCCAAACAGTTGTGTTGTGACAAGTTAGGGGTGGTATACAGAAGGTAGCTCTAATTGGTAAAAGACCCAAGTCCACAATATGGCAAGAACAGTAAGCAAAGAGAAACGACAGTCCAGCATTACTTTAAGACATGAAGGTCAGTCGATACGGCAAATTTCAAGAACTTTGACAGTTTCTTCAAGTGCAGTCGCAAAAACCCTCAAGCGCTATGATGAAACTGTCTCTCATGAGGATCGCCACAGGAAAGGAAGACCCAGAGTTCATTAGAGTTACCAGCCTCAGATTGCAGCCCAAATAAATGCTTCACAGAGTTCAAGTAACAGACATCTCAACATCAACTGTTCAGAGGAGACTGCGTGAATCAAGCCTTCATGGCTTTGCCGCAAAGAAACCACTACTAAAGGACACCAATGAGAGACTTGCTTGGGCCAAGAAACACGAGCAATGGATATTAGACCCGTGGATATCTGTCCTTTGGTCTGATGGGTAGAAATGTGAGATTTTTGGTTCCAACCGCCATGTCTTTGTGAGACGCAGAGTAGGTGAACGGATGATCTCCACATGTGTGGTTTCCATCGTGAAGCATGGAGGATGAGGTGTGATGGTGCTTTGCTGGTGACACCGAGTGATTTATTTAGAATTCAAAGCACACTTAACCAGCATGTCAACCACGTCATTCTGCAGTGATACGCCATCCCATCTGATTTGCGCTTAGTGGGACTATCATTTGATGTTCAACAGGACAATGATCCAACACACCTCCAGGCTGTGTAAGGGCTATTTGACCAAGAAGGAGAGTGATGGTGCTGCATCAGATGACCTGGCCTCCACCCAATTGAGATGGCTTGGGATGAGTTGGATCGCAGAGTGAAGGAAAAGCAGCCAACAAGTGCTCAGCATATGTGGGAACTCCTTCCAGACTGTTGGAAAATCATTCCTCATGAAGCTGGTTGAGAGAATGTAAAGAGTGTGCAAAGCTGTCATCAAGGTAAAGGGTGGCTACTTTGAAGAATCTCAAATGTATTTTGATTTGTTTAACACTTTTTTTGGTTACTACATGATTCCATATGTGTTATTTCATAGTTTTGATGTCTTCACTATTATTCTACAATGTAGAAAATAGTAAAAAATAAAGAAAAACCCTTGAATGAGTAGATGTGTCCAAACTTTTGACTGGTACTGTATATACACAGACATACACAAATACATACAAAACATTGAGATAATAAATCTGATAACTCCTTCAGACCTCCTTCAGACCTGGCGAAGGACAACTCCTTCAGACCTGGCGAAGAACAACTCCTTCAGACCTGGCGAAGGACAACTCCTTCAGACCTGGCGAAGGACAACTCCTTCAGACCTGGCGAAGGACAACTCCTTCAGACCTGGCGAAGGACAACTCCTTCAGACCTGGCGAAGGACAACTCCTTCAGACCTGGCGAAGGACAACTCCTTCAGACCTGGCGAAGGACAACTCCTTCAGACCTGGCGAAGGACAACTCCTTCAGACCTGGCGAAGTACAACTCCTTCAGACCTGGCGAAGTACAACTCCTTCAGACCTGGCGAAGTACAACTCCTTCAGACCTGGCGAAGGACAACTCCTTCAGACCTGGCGAAGTACAACTCCTTCAGACCTGGCGAAGTACAACTCCTTCAGACCTGGCGAAGTACAACTCCTTCAGACCTGGCGAAGTACAACTCCTTCAGACCTGGCGAAGTACAACTCCTTCAGACCTGGCGAAGTACAACTCCTTCAGACCTGGCGAAGTACAACTCCTTCAGACCTGGCGAAGTACAACTCCTTCAGACCTGGCGAAGTACAACTCCTTCAGACCTGGCGAAGTACAACTCCTTCAGACCTGGCGAAGTACAACTCCTTCAGACCTGGCGAAGTACAACTCCTTCAGACCTGGTGAAGTACAACTCCTTCAGACCTGGTGAAGTACATGTCCAATCCTTTCAAAGTTTGGAGTTTGGGGACTTTTTCCATTGGATCCATTGTAATAAGTCAAGCACTGATGAATTATGGGTCATTAATATACACGACATGATCAAAAGTATGTGGACATCTGCTCTTCAAACATCTCATTACAAAATCATAGGGGTTCATATGGAGTTGGTCCCCCCTTTTGCTGCTATAACAGCCTCCACTCTTCCGGGAAGACTTTCCACTAGATGTTGGAACATTCCTGCGGGGGACTTGCTTCCATTCAACCTCGATAGCATTAGTGAGGTTGTGCGCTGTTGGGAGATTAGGCCTGGCTCGCAGTAGGCGTTCCAATTCATCCCAAAAGTGTTCGATGAGGTTGAGGTCAGGGCTCTGTGCAGGCCAGTCAAGAACTTCCACACGGATCTTGACAAAACATTTCTGTATGATCCTCACTTTGTGCAAGGGGGCATTGTCATGCTGAAACAGGAAAGGGCCTTCCCCAAACTGTTGCCAAAAAGTTGGAAGCACAGTCTCTAGTCTAGAAAGTCATTGTATGCTGTAGCGTTAAGATTTCCCTTCACTGGAACTAAGGGGCCTGAACCATGAAAAACAGCCACAGACCATTATTTCTCCTACACCAAACTTTACAGTTGGCACCATGCATTCGGGCAGGTAGGGTTCCCCTGGCATCCACCAAACCCAGATTCGACCGTCGGACTGCCAGATGGTGAAGCGTGAGTCATCACCCCAGAGAATGTATTTCCACTGCTCCAGAGTCCATTGGCGGCGAGCTTTTACACCCCTCCAGACGACGCTTGGCATTGCGCATGGTGATCTTAGACTTGTGTGCGGCTGCTCGGCCATGGAAACCCATTTCATGAAGCTCCTGACGAACAGTTCTTGTGCTGACGTTGCTTCCAGAGGCAGTTTGGAACAAGGTAGTGAGTGTTGCAACCGAGAACAGACGATTTTTACTCGCTTCAGCACTTGGTGGTCCCATTCTGTGAGCTTGTGGCCTACCACTTCACAGCTGAGCCGTTGTTTCTCCTAGACGTTTCCACTTCACAATAACAGCACTTACAGTTGGACCGGGACAGCTCTATTAGGGCAGAGATTTGACGAACTGACTTGTTGGAAAGTTGGCATCCTATGACGGTGCCACGTTGAAAGTCACTGACCTCTTCAGGATGACCAGTCTACCGCCAATGTTTGTCTATGGAGATTGCGTGGCTGTGTACTCGATTTTATACACCCGTCATCAACGAGTGTGGCTGAAATAGCAGAATCCACCAATTTGAAGGGGTGTTCACGTACTTTAGTATATATAGCGCATGTAATTTACCCAAAAGGATTTTATCCAAAGCGACAGTAGTTGATGGGGGGGGGGGCATACATTTTGGTATGAGTGGAACCCCCTGTCGTTGAAAAGACCCCATGCTCTACCAACCGAGCCACACGGGACCAGAAGACGGCACAGTAAAGTATTTGACCCGCGGGGTCTCCAGGCGGGTGCTAACAGTACTCACAGACACTCCAAACAGGTTGTATCTCTTGAGGCCGAGTCTGGGTCCGATGACATACTGACTGAGGTCTAGGTTCTCCAGAGGGAAGTCTACTGTCGTCTGCAGCTTCTGTTTCCAACGCCCCTCGTACGAGAACCTACAACAGAGGGCAGTACTGGGGTTAATACACGTTGTTATCGGTGTGTGTGTGTGTGTGTGTGTGTGTGTGTCTTGGTCATCATGTGTCATTTCAAATGCACACGGGTGTCGTCAGTAGGTACCGTTTAAGGTGAACCAGTATGATGGGCGGGACCTTCCAGATCTCCAGTTTCTTGACGGAGTCTCTGAGAGCTTTACAGTGTCGACAGAACACCTTGTTCTGGTCGGTCATCTTCTCCTCCTTAGAAAACAGCTTCAGACAGTCCTGGAACACACAGTAAGACATGGTTAGATTAGACAGCTTCAGACAGTAGGACATGGTTAGATTAGACAGCTTCAGACAGTAAGACATGGTTAGATTAGACAGCTTCAGACAGTAAGACATGGTTAGATTAGACAGCTTCAGGACAGTCCTGGAACACACAGTAAAACATGGTTAGATTAGACAGCTTCAGACAGTAAAACATGGTTAGATTAGACAGCTTCAGACAGTAAAACATGGTTAGATTAGACAGCTTCAGACTGTAAAACATGGTTAGATTAGACAGCTTCAGACAGTAAAACATGGTTAGATTAGACAGCTTCAGACAGTAAAACATGGTTAGATTAGACAGCTTCAGGACAGTAGGACATGGTTAGATTAGACAGCTTCAGACAGTAGGACATGGTTAGATTAGACAGCTTCAGGACAGTAGGACATGTTTAGATTAGACAGCTTCAGGACAGTAGGACATGTTTAGATTAGACAGCTTCAGGACAGTAGGACATGTTTAGATTAGACAGCTTCAGGACAGTAGGACATGTTTAGATTAGACAGCTTCAGGACAGTAGGACATGGTTAGATTAGACAGCTTCAGGACAGTAGGACATGTTTAGATTAGACAGCTTCAGGACAGTAGGACATGTTTAGATTAGACAGCTTCAGGACAGTAGGACATGTTTAGATTAGACAGCTTCAGGACAGTAGGACATGTTTAGATTAGACAGCTTCAGGACAGTAGGACATGGTTAGATTAGACAGCTTCAGGACAGTAGGACATGGTTAGATTAGACAGCTTCAGACAGTAAAACATGGTTAGATTAGACAGCTTCAGACAGTAGGACATGGTTAGATTAGACAGCTTCAGGACAGTAGGACATGGTTAGATTAGACAGCTTCAGGACAGTAGGACATGTTTAGATTAGACAGCTTCAGGACAGTAGGACATGTTTAGATTAGACAGCTTCAGGACAGTAGGACATGTTTAGATTAGACAGCTTCAGGACAGTAGGACATGGTTAGATTAGACAGCTTCAGGACAGTAGGACATGTTTAGATTAGACAGCTTCAGGACAGTTTTTACATTTAAAGTTTTATTAAGTCTTCTTGTTTTTCAATCAACCAACAAAACACATTCCACATTCACAGATGTGACAGGCTTAAAAAAAAAAAAAAAGTTAAAATATATAATAATAATAATTAAAGAAATACAATTAAAATAAAATATTTTAAAAAATAATAATATATATATTTTTATATTAATAAAAAGGAGCTGAAGTGCCACAGCGTTTTGACGTTTGTCCCTCTGTGCTGCTTTCTGACTTGTAGGAAGATTAGAACCCAGTTCATTTCACCATCAGGGTAAAGCCCTGGTTATTCTGCATCTTTCTGACTTGTAGGAAGATTAGAACCCAGTTCATTTCACCATCAGGGTAAAGCCCTGGTTATTCTGCATCTTTCTGACTTGTAGGAAGATTAGAACCCAGTTCATTTCACCATCAGGGTAAAGCCCTGGTTATTCTGCATCTTTCTGACTTGTAGGAAGATTAGAACCCAGTTCATTTCACCATCAGGGTAAAGCCCTGGTTATTCTGCATCTTTCTGACTTGTAGGAAGATTAGAACCCAGTTCATTTCACCATCAGGGTAAAGCCCTGGTTATTCTGCATCTTTCTGACTTGTAGGAAGATTAGAACCCAGTTCATTTCACCATCAGGGTAAAGCCCTGGTTATTCTGCATCTTTCTGACTTGTAGGAAGATTAGAACCCAGTTCATTTCACCATCAGGGTAAAGCCCTGGTTATTCTGCATCTTTCTGACTTGTAGGAAGATTAGAACCCAGTTCATTTCACCATCAGGGTAAAGCCCTGGTTATTCTGCATCTTTCTGACTTGTAGGAAGATTAGAACCCAGTTCATTTCACCATCAGGGTAAAGCCCTGGTTATTCTGCATCTTTCTGACTTGTAGGAAGATTAGAACCCAGTTCATTTCACCATCAGGGTAAGCCCTGGTTATTCTGCATCTTTCTGACTTGTAGGAAGATTAGAACCCAGTTCATTTCACCATCAGGGTAAAGCCCTGGTTATTCTGCATCTTTCTGACTTGTAGGAAGATTAGAACCCAGTTCATTTCACCATCAGGGTAAAGCCCTGGTTATTCTGCATCTTTCTGACTTGTAGGAAGATTAGAACCCAGTTCATTTCACCATCAGGGTAAAGCCCTGGTTATTCTGCATCTTTCTGACTTGTAGGAAGATTAGAACCCAGTTCATTTCACCATCAGGGTAAAGCCCTGGTTATTCTGCATCTTTCTGACTTGTAGGAAGATTAGAACCCAGTTCATTTCACCATCAGGGTAAAGCCCTGGTTATTCTGCATCTTTCTGACTTGTAGGAAGATTAGAACCCAGTTCATTTCACCATCAGGGTAAAGCCCTGGTTATTCTGCATCTTTCTGACTTGTAGGAAGATTAGAACCCAGTTCATTTCACCATCAGGGTAAAGCCCTGGTTATTCTGCATCTTTCTGACTTGTAGGAAGATTAGAACCCAGTTCATTTCACCATCAGGGTAAGCCCTGGTTATTCTGCATCTTTCTGACTTGTAGGAAGATTAGAACCCAGTTCATTTCACCATCAGGGTAAAGCCCTGGTTATTCTGCTGCTTTCACAGTCATTTCTGAACATCACTATTCATTTCATGTGATTTGTCTAATACCATAAAATGTCCGTCCCTCATTTAAAGATTTCTGTCTGATTTTTAGGATGAAATTGTTCTTTGCTTAGTGTGCCCAGGTACAACCTCTATGTTGTGAGTGGCTACCTGGTTGATCCTGCCAGTAGCATATGCTTGTCTCAGAGGTTAAGCCATGCAAGTCTAAGTACACACGGCCGGTACAGTGAAACTGCCAATGGCTCATCAAGCGAATGGCTCATTGAACCCTGTTCATGTTTAGTTGTAACCTAATGTAGCAGGTTGGAAACACCTGAGCAGAGTCCCCACACCTGGTTTTCAGGGGGAAAGGAAACCAGGCTGAAACCAGGCTGTTTCTGGAGGGGTTTAGTCATTCTATTTATTTGAACCTCTTGAGATGGAAAACTGTGTTTTTTTAGGAAGTTTAACACCTTGACAATGTTAAAATGAGGTGAAATAAAAAATAAAATAAAAAAATATATATATATTGAATTTTCCATATGGGCCCTTAATTTAATATAACAGGCTTTTAAATGCAATATTTCTGACCAATTTCTACTTAAAATATCAGAAAAGGGTATTGATTTGGAAGAGCTGTATGTGTATACTCACACGTGTTGTCTTACCTGCAGGGAACACTTGTTGGTGGAGGCCAGCGGCAGGGTCAGGTACATAAAGGTCTCGAAGGTGCGGGACTTCCTGTGGCAGGTGAGACACTGAACTGTGCTCTTAAACTGACCCTGGAACAGCGCTACGATGACAGACTCGTTGAGCAGCTTGTGTTTGGTCCAGGCCTGGTTAGCAGCCCGCTGGTCGTCCAGATCGTCATTCTCCTCCTCTATGTAACCCTTACGGTTAGCAGCCTTCAGAGAGAGACAGAGGACAGGTTAATACAACATGGACAGACCCCATCCCCACACCATCTCATCTCCTCAATACAACTAATGTTGTAATGTTCACACTATTTTCCTTGTTAATGACTTTTCTCCTGTTCGCTCTCCGGTCTCCCTACCTTGTTGAGGTCCTCGTGGAGTCCGTCCATAAGGAAGAGCAGCAGCTCCTGGGAGTCCTGTTGTTCCTGGCCAGAGAAGGATTCATTGATCTTCCCTATAGTGACCTTAAAGTCGCGGGGGCTGATACACTTATACAGGCCTGACCACAGAGCCTTCATGATCACACCAAACTCCTCTGCCACCTCGCCTCGGTGACCCAGGATATTTGCCCTGTCAGGAGGGGGGGGGGGGAAGAGAGAGAGAGAGAGAGAGACAGAGGAAGAGAGAGAGGGAAGGAGAGAGACAGAGAGGAAGGGAGAGAGACAGCGAGAGAAAGGAGGGTGGGAGAGAGACAGAGAGTGAGACAGAGAGAGTGAGACAGAGAGTGAGACAGAGGGAGGAAGGGAGAGAGAGACAGTGAGAGAAAGAAAGACAGGAGGGAGGAAGACAGAGACAGAAGGAGGGAGAGAGACAGGAGGGAGAGAGACAGAGAGAGAGAGAGAGAGAGAGAGAGAGAGAGAGAGAGAGAGAGAGAGAGAGAGGAAGGGAGAGAGAGACAGCGAGAGAAAGAAAGACAGGAGGGAGGAAGACAGAGACAGAAGGAGGGAGAGAGACAGGAGGGAGAGAGACAGAGAGAGAGAGAGACATAGAGAGAGACAGAGAGAGAGACAGAGAGAGAGAGACAGAGAGAGAGACAGAGAGAGAGAGACAGAGAGAGTAAGCTGTATATGTGTGATTCTCTTATCTTGGTAGTAATTCTTGTTGAAGTGTTATTACTACATTATCATTACCACTACATGACTGACCTGTTGATATCCTCCTGATAGAGGTTCTTGTTGAAGTAGTCGACCATGGCCGGGGTGTTACATTATCATTACTACATTATCATCACCGCTACATGACTGACCTGTTGATATCCTCCTGATAGAGGTTCTTGTTGAAGTAGTCGACCATGGACGGGGTGTTACATTATCATTACTACATTATCATCACCACTACATGACTGACCTGTTGATATCCTCCTGATAGAGGTTCTTGTTGAAGTAGTCGACCATGGCCGGGGTGTTACATTATCATTACTACATTATCATCACCGCTACATGACTGACCTGTTGATATCCTCCTGATAGAGGTTCTTGTTGAAGTAGTCGACCATGGCCGGGGTGTTACATTATAAACCACTACATTATCATTACTACATTATCATCACCACTACATGACTGACCTGTTGATATCCTCCTGATAGAGGTTCTTGTTGAAGTAGTCGACCATGGCCGGGGTGATACATTATCATTACTACATTATCATCACCACTACATGACTGACCTGTTGATATCCTCCTGATAGAGGTTCTTGTTGAAGTAGTCGACCATGGCCGGGGTGTTACATTATCATTACTACATTATCATCACTACATTATCACCACCACTACATGACTGACCTGTTGATATCCTCCTGATAGAGGTTCTTGTTGAAGTAGTCGATCATGGCCGGGGTGTTACATTATAAACCACTACATTATCATTACTACATTATCATCACCGCTACATGACTGACCTGTTGATATCCTCCTGATAGAGGTTCTTGTTGAAGTAGTCGACCATGGCCGGGGTGTTACATTATAAACCACTACATTATCATTACTACATTATCATTACCAATACATGACTGACCTGTTGATATCCTCCTGATAGAGGTTCTTGTTGAAGTAGTCGACCATGGCCGGGGTGTTACATTATCATTACTACATTATCATCACCACTACATGACTGACCTGTTGATATCCTCCTGATAGAGGTTCTTGTTGAAGTAGTCGACCATGGCCGGGGTGTTACATTATCATTACTACATTATCATCACTACATTATCACCACCACTACATGACTGACCTGTTGATATCCTCCTGATAGAGGTTCTTGTTGAAGTAGTCGACCATGGCCGGGGTGTTACATTATAAACCACTACATTATCATTACTACATTATCATTACCAATACATGACTGACCTGTTGATATCCTCCTGATAGAGGTTCTTGTTGAAGTAGTCGACCATGGACGGGGTGTTACATTATCATTACTACATTATCATCACCACTGCATGACTGACCTGTTGATATCCTCCTGATAGAGGTTCTTGTTGAAGTAGTCGACCATGGCCGGGGTGTTGCAGAGACACTGCAGGATGGAGTTCATGTAGCAGGTGTTCCCGAGGTTCCGCAGGCCGGTGAGCGAGGCGCCCAGACCGCCGAACACAGGGTTCAGGTTACGGATCTTAGCCGCAGACGGACGGGCGATCTCCACCTTGGTGTAGACGCTAGCAGTGGACGGTCTGGGGGACGGACGGCAGTGGCGAGTTACAAACAGTACCGTCAAATAAACTACGTTACAAAACTGATTCTGTGACGTCGTCAACTTTCATCCAGAAATGTGGATTAAATACTTCTGGAGACTCAAACCTTTTAAAATCAAGTTTTGTCATAATCCAATAGTATTTAAAAAAAATAATAATATCCATGAATCCAAATGATCTAGAAACATTTAAATGCAATTTAGTCCAAGGCTTGATTTTAACCCCAGACTCAGATTACGTGTAGTCCAGGGGTGTATTCATTAGTCGGATTCGGTGTCTGCTGCAAAACATTTTGTAACGGAAACTGTTTCGATTGGACAAATTCAGCTAGGTCCCTCTCCCCGTTTCGTTCTGTTTTCTCTGTTGGCTTCCGTTTGGTTCCTAGAGTAAAACGGTAAACGGTTTCCGTTGGAAAAAACGTTTTATAACAGACAAAACGCTTTGCCCCCGGAATCCAACTAATGAATACACCCCAGGATTTAAAAACATATTTGTCATTGAAAAATTGCTTTTTAGTCCAGTAGTAGGCTTAATCTGAGTGAGTGAAACGTATATATTGACCAGGCCCATATCCATGTGACGATGATGTCACCTACTTGGTCTCCCTGTTAAAGGTTGGGCGCGTGGCTGCAGTTATAGGGGCGGTAACCTTCTTTAGCCCCTCCTCCCTCAGGTCCTGGCTGATGTCTGGAGAAGAATAGGAACGTTTCAGTTTGGACTGCTCCTGGTCACGGTCCATGGTCTGGTCTGGCTCAGCGGGGCGAGGCTGCTTCTGTTTGGCCGTAGGAGGGGTGGAGGGGGGCGTCTGGGGCACGCTGACCTCAGGGGGATAGCGGTGCACCCGGTTGGTTGGGGAATGGTAGTAACGGTAGGTACCGGTTACCGTATCCAAGAACTGGTGTAGAGAGGATAGAGAGGAGAGGGGAGAGTTTCTTTCGTTCTCCATTTTCTTTTTCTCACAACTGATGGTTGTGTGTGAAAACCTTCTCCATCGTATTTGCATGCAATGTAGTGAACCATTACACTGATAGAATATGTACACTTCAATGCTTTCCCGCCTTGCTGGCTACTTAGCAGTTCTCTTTACAAACATCAAGAAACTAAAAAGTGAAATGTCAGTTTAGTGTTTGTTTTTACCTTCATCCAGCCAACAGGCAGGCCTGGTACACTCCTCCCCATCTCTTCACTTCTGGCTCTGGTTAGGAGCTCCCGCTGTGGGACAACACACACACATTACACACACGTTACACACACGTTACACACACGTTACACACACAGTGTATAGAGCGCAGCCAATTTAAGGAGAATTCTGCCCAGTCAAAAGGGGTACAGCTATCGGTAGTATTTAAATGCCCAGTCAAAAGGGGTACAGCTATCAGTAGTATTTAAATGCCCAGTCAAAAGGGGTACAGCTATCAGTAGTATTTAAATGCCCAGTCAAAAGGGGTACAGCTATCAGTAGTATTTAAATGCCCAGTCAAAAGGGGTACAGCTATCGGTAGTATTTAAATGCCCAGTCAAAAGGGGTACAGCTATCGGTAGTATTTAAATGCCCAGTCAAAAGGGGTACAGCTATCAGTAGTATTTAAATGCCCAGTCAAAAGGGGTACAGCTATCGGTAGTATTTAAATGCCCAGTCAAAAGGGGTACAGCTATCAGTAGTATTTAAATGCCCAGTCAAAAGGGGTACAGCTATCGGTAGTATTTAAATGCCCAGTCAAAAGGGGGATAGCTATCTGTAGTATTTAAATGCAGGGACAAAGGGGGACAGCTATCGGTAGTATTTAAATGCCCAGTCAAAAGGGGGACAGCTATCAGTAGTATTTAAATGCCCAGTCAAAAGGGGTACAGCTATCAGTAGTATTTAAATGCCCAGTCAAAAGGGGTACAGCTATCAGTAGTATTTAAATGCCCAGTCAAAAGGGGTACAGCTATCAGTAGTATTTAAATGCCCAGTCAAAGGGGGACAGCTATCGGTAGTATTTAAATGCAGGGACAAAGGGGGACAGCTATCAGTAGTATTTAAATGCCCAGTCAAAGGGAGATAGCTATCGGTAGTATTTAAATGCCCAGTCAAAAGGGGTACAGCTATCGGTAGTATTTAAATGCCCAGTCAAAAGGGGGACAGCTATCAGTAGTATTTAAATGCCCAGTCAAAAGGGGGATAGCTATCGGTAGTATTTAAATGCCCAGTCAAAAGGGGGACAGCTATCGGTAGTATTTAAATGCCCAGTCAAAAGGGGGATAGCTATCGGTAGTATTTAAATGCCCAGTCAAAAGGGGGACAGCTATCTGTAGTATTTAAATGCCCAGTCAAAGGGGGTACAGCTATCGGTAGTATTTAAATGCCCAGTCAAAAGGGGGACAGCTATCGGTAGTATTTAAATGCCCAGTCAAAAGGGGGACAGCTATCGGTAGTATTTAAATGCCCAGTCAAAAGGGGGATAGCTATCGGTAGTATTTAAATGCCCAGTCAAAAGGGGGACAGCTATCTGTAGTATTTAAATGCCCAGTCAAAGGGGGTACAGCTATCGGTAGTATTTAAATGCCCAGTCAAAAGGGGGACAGCTATCGGTAGTATTTAAATGCCCAGTCAAAAGGGGGATAGCTATCGGTAGTATTTAAATGCCCAGTCAAAAGGGGGACAGCTATCTGTAGTATTTAAATGCAGGGACAAAGGGGGATAGCTATCGGTAGTATTTAAATGCCCAGTCAAAAGGGGGACAGCTATCGGTAGTATTTAAATGCCCAGTCAAAAGGGGGATAGCTATCGGTAGTATTTAAATGCCCAGTCAAAAGGGGGACAGCTATCTGTAGTATTTAAATGCCCAGTCAAAGGGGGTACAGCTATCGGTAGTATTTAAATGCCCAGTCAAAAGGGGGACAGCTATCGGTAGTATTTAAATGCCCAGTCAAAAGGGGGATAGCTATCGGTAGTATTTAAATGCCCAGTCAAAAGGGGGACAGCTATCTGTAGTATTTAAATGCAGGGACAAAGGGGGATAGCTATCGGTAGTATTTAAATGCCCAGTCAAAAGGGGGATAGCTATCTGTAGTATTTAAATGCCCAGTCAAAAGGGGGATAGCTATCGGTAGTATTTAAATGCCCAGTCAAAAGGGGGATAGCTATCGGTAGTATTTAAATGCCCAGTCAAAGGGGGACAGCTATCGGTAGTATTTAAATGCCCAGTCAAAAGGGGTACAGCTATCTGTAGTATTTAAATGCCCAGTCAAAAGGGGGATAGCTATCTGTAGTATTTAAATGCCCAGTCAAAAGGGGGACAGCTATCGGTAGTATTTAAATGCCCAGTCAAAAGGGGGATAGCTATCGGTAGTATTTAAATGCTGGGACAAAGGGGGATAGCTATCGGTAGTATTTAAATGCCCAGTCAAAGGGGGACAGCTATCGGTAGTATTTAAATGCCCAGTCAAAGGGGGACAGCTATCGGTAGTATTTAAATGCCCAGTCAAAAGGGGTACAGCTATCGGTAGTATTTAAATGCCCAGTCAAAAGGGGGATAGCTATCTGTAGTATTTAAATGCCCAGTCAAAGGGGGACAGCTATCGGTAGTATTTAAATGCCCAGTCAAAGGGGGACAGCTATCGGTAGTATTTAAATGCCCAGTCAAAGGGGGACAGCTATCGGTAGTATTTAAATGCCCAGTCAAAGGGGGACAGCTATCGGTAGTATTTAAATGCCCAGTCAAAGGGGGACAGCTATCGGTAGTATTTAAATGCCCAGTCAAAGGGGGACAGCTATCGGTAGTATTTAAATGCCCAGTCAAAAGGGGGATAGCTATCGGTAGTATTTAAATGCCCAGTCAAAAGGGGGATAGCTATCTGTAGTATTTAAATGCCCAGTCAAAAGGGGTACAGCTATCGGTAGTATTTAAATGCCCAGTCAAAAGGGGGATAGCTATCGGTAGTATTTAAATGCTGGGACAAAGGGGGATAGCTATCGGTAGTATATAAATGCTCAGCCAAAAGGGGGATAGCTATCGGTAGTATTTAAATGCCCAGTCAAAAGGGGGACAGCTATCTGTAGTATTTAAATGCCCAGTCAAAAGGGGGACAGCTATCGGTAGTATTTAAATGCCCAGTCAAAAGGGGGATAGCTATCTGTAGTATTTAAATGCCCAGTCAAAAGGGGGACAGCTATCGGTAGTATTTAAATGCCCAGTCAAAAGGGGGATAGCTATCAGTAGTATTTAAATGCCCAGTCAAAAGGGGTACAGCTATCAGTAGTATTTAAATGCCCAGTCAAAAGGGGGACAGCTATCAGTAGTATTTAAATGCCCAGTCAAAAGGGGGACAGCTATCAGTAGTATTTAAATGCCCAGTCAAAAGGGGGATAGCTATCAGTAGTATTTAAATGCCCAGTCAAAAGGGGGACAGCTATCGGTAGTATTTAAATGCCCAGTCAAAAGGGGGACAGCTATCAGTAGTATTTAAATGCCCAGTCAAAAGGGGGACAGCTATCTGTAGTATTTAAATGCCCAGTCAAAAGGGGGACAGCTATCAGTAGTATTTAAATGCCCAGTCAAAAGGGGGACAGCTATCAGTAGTATTTAAATGCCCAGTCAAAAGGGGGACAGCTATCGGTAGTATTTAAATGCAGGGACAAAGGGGGATAGCTATCTGTAGTATTTAAATGCCCAGTCAAAGGGGGGATAGCTATCTGTAGTATTTAAATGCAGGGACAAAGGGGGACAGCTATCAGTAGCATTTAAATGCAGGGACAAAGGGGGATAGCTATCGGTAGTATTTAAATGCCCAGTCAAAAGGGGGATAGCTATCGGTAGTATTTAAATGCCCAGTCAAAAGGGGGATAGCTATCAGTAGTATTTAAATGCCCAGTCAAAAGGGGTACAGCTATCAGTAGTATTTAAATGCCCAGTCAAAAGGGGGACAGCTATCAGTAGTATTTAAATGCCCAGTCAAAAGGGGGACAGCTATCAGTAGTATTTAAATGCCCAGTCAAAAGGGGGATAGCTATCAGTAGTATTTAAATGCCCAGTCAAAAGGGGGACAGCTATCGGTAGTATTTAAATGCCCAGTCAAAAGGGGGACAGCTATCAGTAGTATTTAAATGCCCAGTCAAAAGGGGGACAGCTATCTGTAGTATTTAAATGCCCAGTCAAAAGGGGGACAGCTATCAGTAGTATTTAAATGCCCAGTCAAAAGGGGGATAGCTATCAGTAGTATTTAAATGCCCAGTCAAAAGGGGGACAGCTATCGGTAGTATTTAAATGACCAGCCAAAAGGGGGACAGCTATCGGTAGTATTTAAATGCCCAGTCAAAAGGGGGACAGCTATCAGTAGTATTTAAATGCCCAGTCAAAAGGGGGACAGCTATCAGTAGTATTTAAATGCCCAGTCAAAAGGGGGACAGCTATCGGTAGTATTTAAATGCAGGGACAAAGGGGGATAGCTATCTGTAGTATTTAAATGCCCAGTCAAAGGGGGGATAGCTATCTGTAGTATTTAAATGCAGGGACAAAGGGGGACAGCTATCAGTAGCATTTAAATGCAGGGACAAAGGGGGATAGCTATCGGTAGTATTTAAATGCCCAGTCAAAAGGGGGATAGCTATCGGTAGTATTTAAATGCCCAGTCAAAAGGGGGATAGCTATCAGTAGTATTTAAATGCCCAGTCAAAAGGGGTACAGCTATCAGTAGTATTTAAATGCCCAGTCAAAAGGGGGACAGCTATCAGTAGTATTTAAATGCCCAGTCAAAAGGGGGACAGCTATCAGTAGTATTTAAATGCCCAGTCAAAAGGGGGATAGCTATCAGTAGTATTTAAATGCCCAGTCAAAAGGGGGACAGCTATCGGTAGTATTTAAATGCCCAGTCAAAAGGGGGACAGCTATCTGTAGTATTTAAATGCAGGGACAAAGGGGGATAGCTATCGGTAGTATTTAAATGCCCAGTCAAAGGGGGATAGCTATCGGTAGTATTTAAATGCCCAGTCAAAAGGGGGACAGCTATCGGTAGTATTTAAATGCAGGGTTCTCCTGTTGCTTCACTAGAACGTTCCCGGCAGGCGATGGTAGAACAAATAAAGAAAATAAAATAAAAATCACAAACTTGGGGATCAAACGTCCCCATAGCGCCATATGCGTCCCGCCATTTACAACAGCGGTCGAGACCATGCACCCTGGATGCAGAAACAAGCTCATAAATAAATACTGAAGCTTTTTCTAAAACAACAACATGCCATAACGAGGTGGTGGTTCAGAGTGGTGATTATATACCTTGGGTATGACATAGTCATCAACTGTTCTATGCTGTAACCTCCCAGGCTGACGACTCCTCTTTACATCACCACTAAGCTTCAGGGGGGAGGGAGCCTGGGGTTTGGGAGGGACACAGCACAACGCAGCTCACATCATTTCACTGTACAGATTAGCTTTATGGGTATCAGTGAGATTGATGGGCTGTATATTCGGACAGTGGTTTTCCAAATCTCTCCTCAGGAACCCCCCAAGGTGTTTCACAAATGTAACCCTAAACTATATCACCTGATTCGCCAGGTCAAAGGCCTGATAATTGATTCACCTAATCAAGGGCCTAATGATTGATTCACCAGGTCAAGGGCCTGATGATTGATTCACCAGGTCAAGGGCCTGATGATTGATTCACCAGGTCAAGGGCCTGATGATTGATTCACCAGGTCAAGGGCCTGATGATTGATTCACCAGGTCAAGGGCCTGATGATTGATTCACCAGGTCAAGGGCCTGATGATTGATTCACCAGGTCAAGGGCCTGATGATTGATTCACCAGGTCAAGGGCCTGATGATTGATTCACCAGGTCAAGGGCCTGATGATTGATTCACCAGGTCAAGGGCCTGATGATTGATTCACCAGGTCAAGGGCCTGATGATTGATTCACCTAGTCAAGGGCCTGATGATTGATTCACCAGGTCAAGGGCCTGATGATTGATTCGCCAGGTCAAGGGCCTGATGATTGATTCGCCAGGTCAAGGGCCTGATGATTGATTCGCCTAGTCAAGGGCCTGATGATTGATTCACCTAGTCAAGGGACTGATGATTGATTCACCTAGTCAAGGGCCTGATGACTGATTCACCTAGTCAAGGGCTTGATGATTCGTTGACAAGTTGAATCAGGTGTGCCAGTTCTGGAATAGATCAAATACATGGACCGGCTGGGGGTCCCCGAGGAGAGGTTTGGACCGGCTGGGGGTCCCCGAGGAGAGGTTTGGACCGGCTGGGGGTCCCCGAGGAGAGGTTTGGACCGGCTGGGGGTCCCCGAGGAGAGGTTTGGACCGGCTGGGGGTCCCCGAGGAGAGGTTTGGACCGGCTGGGGGTCCCCGAGGAGAGGTTTGGACCGGCTGGCGTCCCCGAGGAGAGGTTTGGACCAGCTGGGGGTCCCCGAGGAGAGGTTTGGACCGGCTGGGGGTCCCCGAGGAGAGGTTTGGACCGGCTGGGGGTCCCCGAGGAGAGGTTTGGACCGGCTGGGGGTCCCTGAGGAGAGGTTTGGACCACTGTAGTAGGATATGGGTTACACATGGGATGGGCTCATCAGATTTCAGCTGGTCATAGAGGACAGACTACTTACTAACTGGTGGCTAATGGATACTATCAGACGGGTGAGATGGATGGATGGGGTTTATATTAAGAGATGGGTTGGCTATGGGATGGGCTCATCAGATTTCCGCTGGTCATTGGGGACAGACTACTTACTAACTGGTGGCTAATGGATAGTATCAAATTGTGGATACTATCAGACGGGTGAGATGGATGGATGGGGTTTCTATTAAGAGATGGGTTGGCTATGGGATGGGCTTACTGGTGTTGGGCTGGAAAGGTACAGTAGAGACTGGGAGAAACGGTTAGATGCTTAGTGTCTCTTTCAGCATCACAGAAACAGAGACTCGCTGCCACAGGCAGACGGAGAAAGTAGGCTGGCCCTCCTTGAAGTCTCGTAGTTTGATGCCATTGCGCTCTTTTTGGTTAGAAAGCACTCTAGCATAAACGTCATTGGTAACCTTCAGACGTACAAGTTACCAGACCTGGACTCGGGGAGAGCTAACCCTGGAGATCAATCGCCACCGAGGTAAATCTGCTTTTAGTCTTTTGGCACCGCTCATGTGGAATGATCTCCAAAAGTCCTTAAAGTTGGTGGAGTTGGAAAAATGACTTGTGTCATGCACAAAGTACATGTCCTAACCAACTTGCCAAAACTATAGTTTGTTATTAACAAGACATTTGTGGAGGGGTTGAAAAACTAGTTTTAATGACTCCAACCTAAGTGTATGTAAACTTCCCACTTCAACTGTACATACACTTTCTGTTCAACTGTACATACACTACTGTACATACACTACTGTACATACACTACTGTACATACACTACTGTACATACACTACTGTACATACACTACTGTACATACACTACTGTACATACACTACTGTACATACACTACTGTACATACACTACTGTTTGGAGTCACTTAGAAATGTCCTTTTTGAAAGAATAAAATAACATCAAATTGATCAGAAATACAGTGAAGACATTGTTAATGTTGTAAATGACTATTGTAGCTGGAAACGGCTGATTTTTTTAATGGAATATCTACGTACATAGGTGTACAGAGGCCCATTATCAGTAACCATCACTACTGTGCTCCAATGGCACGTTGTGTTAGTTAATCCAAGTTTATCATTGTAAAAGGCTAATTGATCATTAGAAAACCCCTTTGCAATTATATTAGCACAGCTGAAAACTGTGGTGCTGATAAAATAAGCAATAAAAATGGCCTTCTTTAGACTAGCTGAGTTCCATTACAGGCTCAAAATGGCCAGAAACAAAGCACTTTCTTCTGAAACTCATCAGTCTATTCTTGTTCTGAGAAATGAAGGCTATTCCATGCGAGAAATTGCCAAGAAACTGAAGATCTTGTACAACACTGTGTACTACTCCCTTCACAGAACAGCGGAAACTGGCTCTAACCAGAATAGAAAGAGGAGTGGGAGGCCCCGGTGCACAACAGAGCAAGAGAACATTAAAGTGTCTAGTTTGAGAAACCGACGCCTCACAAGTCCTCAACTGGCAGCTTCATTAAACAGTACCCGCAAAAAACAGTCTCAACGTCAACAGTGACAAGGCGAAAGTTGTTCCCTCCTCATGGTTTTAAAAGGACTGGTCTGAGGAAGATGGTGGAAACTCCCTCCTCCCATGCGTGCACCAAACCAAAGCTTTAAATGACATGAGTGAATGCAGCCACAGATAAACAGAGACACTGACCTTAATCTCCGTGACGATACGGTTGGGAGCCGGCGAGTCCAGAGAATCACCGTTGGTCGGCGTATCCTCCCTCTGCTCCTTCCCCCTCTTCTCCCGCTCTTCCCTAACCCCGTTCTCCTCCTCTGCCTTGTGTCTCTCCAACCTCTTCCTCTCCTGAGTCCTGTTCTCTTCCTCTTTCCTCCTCTCCATCTCCTCATTTTCCTTCTCCCGGCGTTCCCGCTCTCTCCACTCCTCCTCGGTGCGGCGTTCCTGTTTGCGTTGTTCCTGCTCTCTCCGGGCCTTCTCCATCAGAGCAGCCGTCTCTGTGTGGATCTGACCGCGTTCCTCGTCCGTCAGCGGCACCGCCGGGTCAAAGGCCGGTTTGACCGAGCGGTTGGGTTGGGGTACAGACGGGCCATTCTGGGAGGAGGGGGGCAGGTCCCTGGGGAGGGCATCCAGGGGGGTTTTAGACCCGTCTGAGACTCTGACTGATGGCTTCTTGGTACGGTCGATCTGGGGGAGCGAGGAACGGCAGGAGGGGGGGGGGGGTAACAAACAGGGAGGATTAAACTTTTAATTAGACATTTGAAGATCAATAAAAAGCAGAAATTAACGTTTTGAGTTTATTTTTTATTACAGGGACAGAGCACATTTAATCAACGTTTCTGTAAAAGTAACGGTTTTTAGCCAGCCGGCTAATTTTCAACCGAAGTCCCTGGGCAGGTTAGGTGGTGACATTAACACAGTCTTTCTGGACTATTGACAACTAGGAAAAAGCTATCAATATCTCATTGTGACGTTCTCTTGAAATATATTTGAAGGGATCGTTGACCCAAATGACAATTGGTTTCCTTTACCCTGTACGCCGTCTCAACGTATGAGAACAATCCATGATTTAGTTTAGTTTTCCCTGGCACTGTTTTCAAAAAGCAATTTTGGTTTTAGGACTTGTGTCACAAATCCAATGCAAGCCATGGTACCTAATACATGACCATTTTCCCACACGCCAGGTCCAAATCAACCTAAAGTATCTCAAATGGATTGTGTAGCTCATCAAAGTTACTTATAGAGGACTTGGACATGATGTGTGAAACAATTCAAATAAAGGACACCATGACTTGAAACCAAACTCGTAGACTGCTGTCATAACCTTGTCCATAGACTGCTGTCATAACCTTGTCCATAGACTGCTGTCATAACCTTGTCCATAGACTGCTGTCATAACCTTGTCCATAGACTGCTGTCATAACCTTGTCCATAGACTGCTGTCATAACCTTGTCCATAGACTGCTGTCATAACCTTGTCCATAGACTGCTTACAGGGTAATGGGGCGGCAGGGTGGCCTAGTGGTTAGAGCGTTGGACTTAGTAACCGAAAGGTTGCAAGTTCAAATCCCCGAGTTGACAAGGCACAAATCTGTCGTTCTGCCCCTGAACAGGCAGTTAACCCACTGTTCCTAGGCCGTCATTGAAAATAAGAATTTGTTCTTAACTGACTTGCCGAGTTAAATAAAGGTAAAATAAATAAAAAACAATGTAATCTTGTGATTTGGGTAAAAATTTGGGTAAACTATCCTTTTAATATATTTAAAAAGGAAAATATTTATTGAATGAATGATAAACACAAACAAATGAATGAGCTCGTGCAGTAACCTGTGGGATGTGCTTGGCTGTCCCTCCAGGCTGGCTGGGGGTCCCTGGACCAGCTCCAGGGTCCTTCTTGCTGTGGTCTACTCCAGGGTGAGTGAACCCTGTGTGGGGTGAGTCTGTGGCGTCAGCCTCCATCCATGTGGAGGGGGTCAGATCCTCCAGGGGGCCACCGTTCACCTGTACGCTACCCAGGGAGACAGGGGGAGCCTGGGGTTCAGGGTCCGGCTCGGGGGGAGGAGGGGTTGGAGGTTTGGGCTCCTCCAGTGACGGGTAGCTGAAGTTCACTGCTCGACAGAAAACATGAACAAGTAATAACTCCTACTGAAGTCATGGTTTGGCTCTCTAACTGAATCCAGAGGTCTAAACCAAATCACATGTTATTGGTCACATACAGATGGTTAGTAGATGGTATTGGTCACATACACATGGTTAGTAGATGTTATTGGTCACATACACATGGTTAGTAGATGTTATTGGTCACATACACATGGTTAGCAGATGTTATTGGTCACATACACATGGTTAAGAGATGTTATTGGTCACATACACATGGTTAGCAGATGTTATTGGTCACATACACATATACACAGATGTTAATGAGAGTGTAGTGAAATGCTTGTGCTTCTAGTTCTGACAGTGCAGCACTATCTAACAATTCCACAACTACCTTATACACACAAATCTAAAGTAAAGGCATGGAATAAGAAATATAAGTTTCCATACACCTTAGCCAAATACATTTAAACTCAATTCCTGATATTTAATCCTAGTATAAATGCCCTGTCTTAGGTTAGTTAGGATCACCACTTTATTTTAAGAATGTAAAAATGTCAGAATAATAGTAGAGAATTATTTCTTTCTGATTTTATTTCTTTCATCATATTCCCAGTGGGTCAGAAGTTTACATACACTAAATTAGTATTTGGTAGCATTGCCTTTAAATTGTTTCGGGTAGCCTTCCACAAGCTTCCCACAATAAGTTGTGTGAATTTTTGGCCCATTCCCCCTGACAAGAGCTGGTGTAACTGAGTCAGGTTTGTAGGCCTCCTTGCTCGCACACGCATTTTTCAGTTCTGCCCACATATTTTCAATAGGATTGAGGTCAGGGCTTTGTGATGGTCACTCCAACACCTTGAATTTGTTGTCCTTAAACCATTTTGCCAATACTTTGGAAGTATGCTTGGGGTCATTGTCCATTTGAAAGACCCATTTGCGACCAAGCTTTAACTTCCTGACTGATGTCTTGAGATGTTGCTTCAATATATCCACATAATTTTTCTTCCTCGTGATGCCATCTATTTCGTGAAGTGCACCAGTCCCTCCTCCCTCAAAGCACCCACACAACATGATGCTGCCACCCCCGTGCTTCACGGTCGGTGTTCTTCGGCTTGCAAGCCTCCCCCTTTTCCCTCCAAACATAACGATGGTCATTATGGCCAAACAGTTCTATTTTTGTTTCATCAGACCAGAGGACATTTCTCCAAAAAGTACAATCTTTGCCCCCCCCCCCCCCATGTGCAGTTGAAAACTGTAGTCTGGCTTTTTTATGATGGTTTTGAAGCAGTGGCTTCTTCCTTGCTGAGAGGCCTTTCAAGTTGTCGATATAGGACTCTTTTTACTGTGGATGTAGATACTTTTGTACCTGTTTCCTCCAGCATCTTCACAAGGTCCTTTGTTGTTGTTCTGGGATTGATTTGCACTTTTTGCACCAAAGTACGTTCATCTCTAGGAGATGCGTTCTATCTCCTTCCTGAGCAGTATGACAGCTGCGTGGTCCCATGGCGTTTATACTTGCATACTATTTTTTGTACAGATGAACGTGGTACCTTCAGGCGTTGGACCAGACTTGTGGAGGTCTACAATTTATTTTCTGGGGTCTTGGCTGATTTCTTTTGATTTTCACATGATGTCAAGCAAAGAGGCACTGAATTAGAAGGGAGGCCTTGAAATAGATCCACAGGTATACCTCCAATTGACTCAAATTATGTCAATTAGCCTATCAGAAGCTTCTAAAGCCATGATATAATTTTCTGGAATTTTCCAAGCTGTTTAAAGGCACAGTCAACTTGGTGTATGTAAACTTCTGACCCACTGGAATTGTGATACAGTGAAATATAAGTGAAATAATCTGTTTGTAAACAATTGTTGGAAAAATTACTTGAGTCCTGCACAAAGCAGATGTCCTAACCGACTTGCCAAAACTATAGTTTGTTAACAAGAAATTTGCGGAGTGGTTGAAAAATGAGTTTTAATGACAACAACCTAAGTGTATGTAAACTTCCAACTTCAACTGTATGTGTGTGTGTATGTATGTACAGTGGGGCAAAAAAGTATTTAGTCAACCACCAATTGTGCAAGTTCTCCCACAGTTACAGGTCTGTGAGAGCCAGAAATCTTGCTTGTTTGTAGGTGACCAAATACTTATTTTCCACCATAATTTGCAAATAAATTCATTAAAAATCCTACAATGTGATTTTCTGGATTTTTTTTCTCATTTTGTCTGTCATAGTTGAAGTGTACCTATGATGAAAATTACAGGCCTCTCATCTTTTTAAGTGGGAGAACTTGCACAATTGGTGGCTGACTAAATACTTTTTTGCCCCACTGTATGTATGTATGTATGTATGTATGTATGTATGTATGTATGTATGTATATATATATATGTATGTGTGTGTATGTATGTATATATATATATATATACATACATACATACACACACATACATACAGTGGGGAGAACAAGTATTTGATACACTGCTGATTTTGCAGGTTTTCCTACTTACAAAGCATGTAGAGGTCTGTAATTTGTTTTATCATAGGTACACTTCAACTGTGAGAGACGGAATCTAAAACAAAAATCCAGAAGATCACATTGTATGATTTTTAAGTAATTAATTTGCATGACATAAGTATTTGATACATCAGAAAAGCAGAACTTAATATTTGGTACAGAAACCTTTGTTTGCAATTACAGAGATCATATGTTTCCTGTCGTTCTTGACCAGGTTTGCACACACTGCAGCAGGGATTTTGGCCCACTCCTCCATACAGACCTTATCCAGATCCAGATTTCGAGGCTGTCACTGGGCAATACGGACTTTCAGCTCCCTCCAAAGATTTTCAATTGGGTTCAGGTCTGGAGACTGGCTAGACCACTCCAGGACCTTGAGATGCTTCTTACGGAGCCACTCCTTAGTTGCCCTGGCTGTGTGTTTCGGGTCGTTGACATGCTGGAAGACCCATCTTCAATGCTCTTACTGAGGGAAGGAGGTTGTTGGTCAAGATCTCACGATACATGGCCCCATCCATCCTCCCCTCAATACGGAGCAGTCGTCCTGTCCTCTTTGCAGAAAAGCATCCCCAAAGAATGATGTTTCCACCTCCATACAGTTGGGATGGTGTCTTGTGGTTGTACTCATCCTTCTTCTTCCTCCAAACACGGCAAGTGGAGTTTAGACCAAAAAGCTGTATTTTGTCTCATCAGACCACATGACCATCTCCCATTCCTCATCTGGATCATCCAGATGGTCATTGGCAAACTTCAGACTGGCCTGGACATGCGCTGGCTTGAGCAGGGGGACCTTGCGTGCGCTGCAGGATTTTAATCCATGACGGCGTAGTGTGTTACTAATGGTTTTCTTTGAGACTGTGGTCCCAGCTCTCTTCGGGTCATTGACCAGGTCCTGTCGTGTAGTTCTGGGCTGATCCCTCACCTTCCTCATGATCATTGATGCCCCACGAGGTGAGATCTTGCATGGAGCCCCAGACCGAGGGTGATTGACCGTCATCTTGAACTTCTTCCATTTTCTAATAATTGCGCCAACAGTTGTTGCGTTCTCACCAAGTGGCTTGCCTATTGTCCTGTAGCCCATCCCAGCCTTGTGCAGGTCTACAATTTTATCCCTGGTGTCCTTACACAGCTGTCTGGTCTTGGCCATTGTGGAGAGGTTGGAGTCTGTTTGATTGAGTGTGTGGACAGGTGTCTTTCATACAGGGTGCTGTAGCTGTGTGTTCGGGGGTTAGGGTGAGGGTTAAGGTAAGGGTTAAGGGGTACTCACGCTGTGGGAGGGTGCTGTAGCAGTGGGTTCGGGGCGGTCTGACTTTGGCATTGGATGTGTACATGGGGTAGAAGAGGAGCCAGCTCTCATAGCCTCCCTCCAGAACCATGGGCTCACTACGCAGGATAGTGGTACTGTCCCACTGTGAAGCACACATTACCTCAATGGAAACACACTGACTGAGGAAACACACATTACCTCAATGAAACACACATTACCTCAATGAAACACACTGACTGAGGAAACACACATTACCTCAATGGAAACACACTGACTGAGGAAACACACATTACCTCAATGAAACACACATTACCTCAATGGAAACACACATTACCTCAATGGAAACACACATTACCTCAATGAAACACACATTACCTAAATGGAAACACAAATTACCTCAATGGAAACACACTGACTGAGGAAACACACATTACCTCAATGAAACACACTGACTGAGGGAACACACATTACCTCAATGAAACACACATTACCTCAATGAAACACACTGACTGAGGAAACACACATTACCTCAATGAAACACACATTACCTCAATGAAACACACTGACTGAGGAAACACACATTACCTCAATGGAAACACACATTAACTCAATGGAAACACACTGACTGAGGGAACACACATTACCTCAATGGAAACACACATTACCTCAATGGAAACACACATTACCTCAATGGAAACACACTGACTGAGGGAACACACTGACTGAGGAAACACACTGACTGAGGGAACACACTGACTGAGGAAACACACTGACTGAGGAAACACACTGACTGAGGAAACACACTGACTGAGGAAACACACTGACTGAGGAAACACACATTACCTCAATGGAAACACACTGACTGAGGGAACACACATTACCTCAATGGAACACACACATTACCTCAATGGAAACACACTGACTGAGGAAGCATTGCAGGGAACACACATTCCTATGTTATGTTACCTTGAAGAGAGCATCTTTGAGGCTTTGTAAGGTGCTTCCCAGTTTGAGGTCAGTAACAGAGCTGAACCAGTCCAGTAGGATGATGTAATCTACGAACCCCCGCCTCTTCCACGTCTCTCTGGACGCATCGGGTAGATTGGCCTCAATCTGGTTCACTGTGATGCTGTGGGAACAGAATGATGACCTGTTACCCTGTGCAGGGGTGCACAACACACGGCCCACGGGCTGAATGTGGCCCCAGAGAAGACAGCTTGTAGCCCGTAGTGATTATTAGTCGTTTTTAATACATTTATTTGGGCATGGTCAGAGTGGAGACCTGGATCAACCATTACAACCCTCCACCCATCGCTCCCTCCGTACCCAGGGTTGATAGCCTCCTCTGGGACACTGATGACAGTCTGGGTGGGGACCTGGATCTGTGAGTCCTGGAAGTCTCGGAGGCAGCGGGCGTCCATCACAATGACCGTAATGGCCTGGTCCCTCATCATCTTGAACAACCCCTCTGCTGTGATCCCTCCTGCTGATACCGCAGCTAGGGAGGGAGGGAGGTACGGAGGGAGGGAGGTAGGTACGGAGGGAGGGAGGTACAGAGGGAGGGTGGGAGGTACAGAGGGAGGGAGGGAGGTACGGAGGGAGGGAGGTACGGTGGGCGGTAAGGAGGGAGGTAGGGAGGGAGGTAGGTAGGTACGGAGGTACAGAGGGAGGGAGGTACAGAGGGAGGTACAGAGGGAGGGAGGTACAGAGGGAGGGAGGGAGGTACAGAGGGAGGTACGGAGGGAGGTACGGAGGGAGGGAGGGAGGTACGGAGGGAGGGAGGGAGGTACGGAGGGAGGGAGTTAGGGAGTTAGGGTGGTACAGAGGAGGGAGGGAGGTACGGAGGGGGGGAGGGAGGTACGGAGGGAGGGAGGGAGGTACGGAGGGAGGGAGTTAGGGAGTTAGGGTGGTACAGAGGGAGGGAGGGAGGTACGGAGGGGGGGAGGGAGGGAGTTAGGGAGTTAGGGTGGTACAGAGGGAGGGAGGGAGGGAGTTAGGGAGTTAGGGTGGTACAGAGGGAGGGAGGGAGGTACGGAGGGGGGGAGGGAGGGAGTTAGGGAGTTAGGGTGGTACGGAGGGGGGGAGGGAGGTACGGAGGGAGGGAGGGAGGTACGGAGGGAGGGAGGGAGGTACGGAGGGGGGGAGGGGGGGAGGTACGGAGGGGGGGAGGGAGGTACGGAGGGGGGGAGGGAGGGGGGGAGGGGGGGGATAATAAAAGATGGATAAATCAATAAACATCAACCTGTTGTGTAAAACAACTTATATTCATGTCATAACTTCGTATTACCTCAAATTCTGAAACCTTTTAAAAAGCATTTGAGTCAGTTTGCTGGTCATCATCCTTACCTTTTGAAGTTACATTTTTCAACTCCTTCTGCTCTTTTACCTAGAACACAGAACATTACAACTGAGACCACGGCATCTTAAAGGACCAACTCTCAACCACAACAACTCCTTCAGCTCTTTTACCTAGAACACAGAACATTACAACTGAGACCACGGCATCTTAAAGGACCAACTCTCAACCACAACAACTCCTTCAGCTCTTTTACCTAGAACACAGAACATTACAACTGAGACCACGGCATCTTAAAGGACCAACTCTCAACCACAACAACTCCTTCAGCTCTTTTACCTAGAACACAGAACATTACAACTGAGACCACGGCATCTTAAAGGACCAACTCTCAACCACAACAACTCCTTCAGCTCTTTTACCTAGAACACAGAACATTACAACTGAGACCACGGCATCTTAAAGGACCAACTCTCAACCACAACAACTCCTTCAGCTCTTTTACCTAGAACACAGAACATTACAACTGAGACCACGGCATCTTAAAGGACCAACTCTCAACCACAACAACTCCTTCAGCTCTTTTACCTAGAACACAGAACATTACAACTGAGACCACGGCATCTTAAAGGACCAACTCTCAACCACAACAACTCCTTCAGCTCTTTTACCTAGAACACAGAACATTACAACTGAGACCACGGCATCTTAAAGGACCAACTCTCAACCACAACAACTCCTTCAGCTCTTTTACCTAGAACACAGAACATTACAACTGAGACCACGGCATCTTAAAGGACCAACTCTCAACCACAACAACTCCTTCAGCTCTTTTACCTAGAACACAGAACATTACAACTGAGACCACGGCATCTTAAAGGACCAACTCTCAACCACAACAACTCCTTCAGCTCTTTTACCTAGAACACAGAACATTACAACTGAGACCACGGCATCTTAAAGGACCAACTCTCAACCACAACAACTCCTTCAGCTCTTTTACCTAGAACACAGAACATTACAACTGAGACCACGGCATCTTAAAGGACCAACTCTCAACCACAACAACTCCTTCAGCTCTTTTACCTAGAACACAGAACATTACAACTGAGACCACGGCATCTTAAAGGACCAACTCTCAACCACAACAACTCCTTCAGCTCTTTTACCTAGAACACAGAACATTACAACTGAGACCACGGCATCTTAAAGGACCAACTCTCAACCACAACAACTGGTGCTGACAGGGGTGGTGTCGACAACGGGTGGTGTCGACAACGGGTGGTGTCGACAGGGGAGGTGTCGACAACTGGTGCCGAAAGCGGTGGTGCTGACAGAGCTTACGTATCGACCTCACAGACATGTCCTTTTCCAGTACCACTTGCTTATCTGAGCTTACGTTTCGACCTCACAGACATGTCCTTTTCCAGTACCACTTGCTTATCTGAGCTTACGTTTCGACCTCACAGACATGTCCTTTTCCAGTACCACTTGCTTATCTGAGCTTACGTTTCGACCTCACAGACATGTCCTTTTCCAGTACCACTTGCTTATCAGAGCTTACGTATCGACCTCACAGCCTTCGTCTGAGCTGCTGTGTCCTCGTCATCATTCAGGGACCTACCTTCTTGATCTCTTTCCCTGCTTTTGGAGATGCCCTCCCTCCATCTTTCTCCGTCTTATCCTCCCTCCTTTTCTTCTCCTCTTGTCTCTCTTTCTCCTCGAGCGTTTTACGAACCTCGACTTCCTCGTACCTAAACAAACATACAGACACACAGACAGACAGACAGACAGACAGACAGACAGACAGACAGACACACACAGACACACACAGACACACACACACACAGGAAAACAGAAACAGTAACCTGTAGAAGCATCAGGCTGAGATTCTATAGCTTCAAATCAACGTATCTCCGTCTTTGGCAAAGTCCATGTTCTCCTTCAAACCATTCAGGGTTATTGAAGTTCAGCTAAATCCTATGTCAACTGAATACCAGTTGATTTACTAACATCCAGTACAGAGTGAACGTAATGTCTGTGAATAAATGACGACGACGACACACCAACCTGAGTTTAAGGCTTTCAGAGAGTTTCTCGGCTTCTTCTATGGCTTTTTTAAAGCTGGTGGGCCCCAGCACGGACAGGAAGAACTCCTTGGACAACAGAGAGGAAAGGTGCTTCAGAGGACAGCGGTCTCAACAACGGGAAAAAACAGCTAGCCAAAAATCAATACATTGTGTCGTTGCTAAACGGAATGACTTTTCACCATGTCAGCTGAAAATCAAGTACCTTTGGTATTGATGGTTAACGTGAAACCAGTAGCATCCACTTTGACTAAGACAGTACTATTCTATAACCAAATCGGGAAAATCAATAGAGCGTGAAATCACGGTAGGAAGCCTTGTCCTCGTACGGTTCGAACCCTCAATATGGCCAGTATCATAACAGTCCCGTGTGGGAGTGTGGCTCATCACTAGTTCTGTAGTCTACAAGCACACAGCCCGTGTCGGCATGGGGTTGAATCCCTCTTCACCCACTACTCCCCCCCCCCCCCTGTTCTCCCCTCTACAAGCTGCGCCCCCCATTACATTCCTACAGTCTGAAAAACCACTGAATACACGGGGAGGTGGGAGCTCCCAGTCTCCTTTAAAACATATCGTATGGCTTGACCTCCCTCTGTGGTCTGAGTAGCAAAACATGGGTCGTATTCACTAGGGACCAAACGGAAGAACAGGGAAGGTTTATAACCTGAACGTGTCCATATAAAGAAACACTTGTTTTTGACAGGGCTACCATCGGTGGTACGGTGTGAACTAACGGACCACGGTTGGTACCTGTTGCTGCTTGAAGTCGGGCCTCTTCTTGATGAGATCATAAACCGTTAGGTATTTCATGTAGAGAACATAGGCCTTCTCCTCGTCTCCATCCAGACGACACTCCTCCGCAGCCTTGAAGATCTTACAGGCACTCTGGACATAGCTGGAACACAGAACAGAACATAGCTGGAACTCACAACAGAACATAGCTGGAACTCACAACAGAACATAGCTGGAACTCACAACAGAACATAGCTGGAACTCACAACAGAACATTTACCATACACTCTGGACATAGCTGGAACACACAACAGAACATAGCTGGAACTCACAACAGAACATAGCTGGAACTCACAACAGAACATTTACCATACACTCTGGACATAGCTGGAACACACAACAGAACATTTACCATACACATAGCTGGAACACACAATAGAACATAGCTGGAACTCACAACAGAACATTTACCATACACTCTGGACATAGCTGGAACACACAACAGAACATTTACCATACACATAGCTGGAACACACAATAGAACATAGCTGGAACACACAATAGAACATAGCTGGAACACACAACAGAACATAGCTGGAACACACAACAGAACATTTACCATACACATAGCTGGAACACACAATAGAACATAGCTGGAACTCACAACAGAACATTTACCATACACATAGCTGGAACACACAATAGAACATAGCTGGAACACACAATAGAACATAGCTGGAACACACAACAGAACATAGCTGGAACACACAACAGAACATTTACCATACACATAGCTGGAACACACAATAGAACATAGCTGGAACTCACAACAGAACATTTACCATACACATAGCTGGAACACACAATAGAACATAGCTGGAACACACAATAGAACATAGCTGGAACACACAACAGAACATAGCTGGAACCCACAACAGAACATTTACCATACACTCTGGACATAGCTGGAACCCACAACAGAACATTTACCATACACTCTGGACATAGCTGGAACACACAACAGAACATTTACCATACACTCTGGACATAGCTGGAACACACAACAGAACATAGCTGGAACACACAATAGGACATAGCTGGAACTCACAACAGAACATTTACCATACACATAGCTGGAACACACAATAGAACATAGCTGGAACACACAATAGAACATTTACCATACACTCTGGACATAGCTGGAACACACAACAGAACATTTACCATACACTCTGGACATAGCTGGAACACACAATAGGACATAGCTGGAACACACAATAGAACATAGCTGGAACACACAACGGGACATAGCTGGAACACACAACGGGACATAGCTGGAACACACAACGGGACATAGCTGGAACACACAATAGAGCATAGCTGGAACACACAACGGGACATAGCTGGAACACACAATAGAGCATAGCTGGAACACACAACGGGACATAGCTGGAACACACAATAGAGCATAGCTGGAACATAGCTGGAGAATTGAACACAGGCCTGTTACCAAGACCAGTGTCTGTATGGTCCTGGTAACAGGCCTGTTGTGTCCAGCCAGTGTCTGTATGGTCCTGGTAACAGGCCTGTTCTGTCCAGCCAGTGTCTGGTACCAGGACCATTTAAATGACATCCATGCCAGAACAACAGCTTACCTCCTGGTGTTGATTTTGTCAGGCTTGACTTCAGCTTTCTTGTTGAGGTCCCCCAGGTTAGTAGAGAGGTACAAGTCCTTCGCCCCGCGGGACACCGCAGGCATCTTCAATGGTGGGTTATATATCACCAGCAGTATACAATGTTCACATATTCCAGTCCTCACCGCTCTGGAAAGACAAAACAATTGAATCAAATAGCTTTTAGTATTATTAACCCCTTGCCTGCCCCATTCATAGAGGCCAACGACCTTTAGCACCGATTGATGAGGCATCTTCTTCCAAATGGGTTGGAACTGAAAAATACTGTCAGTTGCAACTGTGATAAAGTCGATGAGGGATCATCAAATGGACGTATGTTTTGAAGTGGCTGTCCTATATCTGAGAGAAGTAAGAAAGATGAGGACTTTTTAGGATTTGTTTAACAAATATTTAACCACGTATTTATATATATATATATTTTAAACTAAAGTACTTCCATTCATGTTTAAACTGGTACCGGGCTGCCTACAGACACGTCTAGTCAGGCTGGTACCGGGCTGCCTACAGACACGTCTAGTCAGGCTGGTACCGGGCTGCCTACAGACACGTCTAGTCAGGCTGGTACCGGGCTGCCTACAGACACGTCTAGTCAGGCTGGTACCGGGCTGCCTACAGACACGTCTAGTCAGGCTGGTACCGGGCTGCCTACAGACACGTCTAGTCAGGCTGGTACCGGGCTGCCTACAGACACGTCTAGTCAGGCTGGTACCGGGCTGCCTACAGACACGTCTAGTCAGGCTGGTACCGGGCTGCCTACAGACACGTCTAGTCAGGCTGGTACCGGGCTGCCTACAGACACGTCTAGTCAGGCTGGTACCGGGCTGCCTACAGACACGTCTAGTCAGGCTGGTACCGGGCTGCCTACAGACACGTCTAGTCAGGCTGGTACCGGGCTGCCTACAGACACGTCTAGTCAGGCTGGTACCGGGCTGCCTACAGACACGTCTAGTCAGGCTGGTACCGGGCTGCCTACAGACACGTCTAGTTTATTGTAAATTGATTGATTTCCTTATATGAAATGTAACTCAGAAAAAAAATGTAAAAGTTGCATGTTGCGTTTATATTTTTGTTCAGTGTAGAACCATGTCCAATAGGTTTTTGACGTTTTTGTTAGTAAGCGGTTGTTCTCTGAATGGCCAAGCAAAGTACTGTATTGTGATTTGTGTACCTGAGGGTCCAATTTCCAGTGTAACGTTACGTATGATTATCTTTGGCAGTTCAGCTTTAGTAATGCATCCAAGCAAGGTGTAAACATGAACTGTGCATTTAGCAAGGCTTCCAAGAAACGAAACCACAGACAATTACTTTGACGAAATTGTAAATATAATATATGTGACATTGGACTTGCTACTAGCTAGTAGGTTCGCAAAACTTTAAGTTAGCAAGCCAGGTAGCTTCCTAAGTAATGTTTAATGAGGAAGTGCAGTAGCTAGCCAACCCCCCCATCTGTCAAGTTAGTTTGTTAGCAGGATAGCTAGCTTATTAGCTAAACTAGGCTAGCTAGCTTTCACTGTAGTTGTTTACTCGAACAGGCTCTGTCAGCTTATGGATGTTTAGCTAGGTAACGACAAAGACGTTATAACCGTAACTATAACGGCGAATAACCTCCAACAGTTATTGCAATGAAGAGATAGCAAGTGAATACGTTTGAAAAGAGGAAATAATACAACTTACTATAACGTTGCACTGTTGTCTTGTTCAGTTTTTTCTAGTGTTTTCCGATAGTTACCACAGCCACAAAGTAAATATTGGCTATGTCGTAAAATTGTATTTTTTAAAAGAAATGTGTTTTGGGGGCTTAATTTTGGGTTAGGTTTAGGCGTATGGTTCGCATTGTGGTTACGGTTAGTTTATAATCACATTTGAAGAATATATATTTTAGAAACAGGCGGGGTTATGACTGTGTGGCTGTGGTAACTAGTGACGAGCCCTAGTCAGCTGACTCCTGATTCCCGGAAGAACTCAAAATGGCAAAACTTTATCAACCATGTAGAACACACCACTGCTAGAATCAACCCGATTTTTCTAAACAACAACCGTTGCTACTTGAGGCCTATTTCATCGATTAGAAGTTTCGTAATGGTTAGGTTGTTATGAATTTACTGTACTGAAACAGCAGGGAGCAGGTCTCGAACCGTTGACCTTCTAGCCAGAAGTCCAGCGCGCTATTTACTGTGCCGCAAAAGCATGCTCGACCGGCAGAGTCGATATCCGCGCTTATTAACTCAGGGTCGTTACAGTACTAACATAAGTGGACGTGGCATTTCGGCCACTTTGTACAAATCTAGTTGTGCTTGTTTTCTTAAGATACTGATAGAGGACTAGTGGTTAGAGGGGAGGCAGGTAGCCTAGTGGTTAGAGGGGAGGCAGGTAGCCTAGTGGTTAGAGGGGAGGCAGGTAGCCTAGTGGTTAGAGGGGGGCAGGTAGCCTAGAGGGGAGGTAGGTAGCCTTGTGGTTAGAGGGGGGGCAGGTAGCCTAGAGGGGAGGTAGGTAGCCTTGTGGTTAGAGCGTTGGGCCAGTAACCGACAAGGTACAAATCTGTCGTTCTGCCCCTGAACATGGCAGTTAACCCACTGTTCCTAGGCCGTCATTGTAAATAAGAATTTGTTCTTAACTGACTTGCCTAGTTAAATAAAGGTTAAATATATCTATATATTTTTTAAATAAAAAAATTGAAGTAGGGTACTTTATTTTGCCCCGTTGGATGTGGAAGTTGGATCTCAGTTGTAAAAAAACAAAAGTTGCTTCTACTTCCCCCAGAAGTTGACCCCAGAAGGTCAATCAATCTTATGATTTCCTGTTTGCAGTTTTTCAAAACTACCGACAAGTGCTAAGGCACTAGCTTTGCAGTTGAAATGATTGGGGTTTTTTTATCCAAAAAAAGCTTTAGAGCAATGACTGCTAGCAGATACCAGTAGACTTCCAATTGGTAGTTACATTCTTGTTCCATCGGTGCAACTCCCGTACAGACTCGGGAGAGGCGAAGGTCAAGCGTCCCCCGAAACACAACCCAGCCAAGCCACACTGCTTCTTAACCAATGTGTCAGAGGAAACACCATACACCTGGTGACCATGTCAGTGTACACTGCACCCAGCCCACCACAGGAGTTGCTAGTGTGCAATGGGACAAGTACATCCTTGCGGGACAAACCCTCCCCTAACCTGGATGACACTGGGACAATTGTGCACTGCCCCATGGGTCTCCTGGTCGCTGCCAGCTGCACAGAGTCTGGACTCGAACCAGGATCTCTAGTGGCACAGCTAGCACTGCGATGCAGTGCCTTAGATCACTGCGCCACTCCGGAGTCCCTTTTGCAGTTACATTTATGGAATTTATACATCTTAAGACTAAAATGCCTGATTTCAGGCACTAGATCCGCTGGACATTACGGATAATATGTTTACAATACTTATTTTATTAATATCCCACCGGTTAATAAGTCAGAACACCATAAAATAGAGGAATATATTATATGTGTGACATTCAACAAAATAAAATGGTGTCTGGGATCTTGGTTGAACAAGAGGGAGTGTTCTCTACACCCTGCACAGTCGGTGCACTGCAGAGCTGCGGGTTTGCATTATGGTTTGCATGCGAGCTCCCGTGCTGTCAAAGTGCTGTCTGTAGTGGATTTTCTTATTTGTCTATTTGCACATTCCTTTCCAGTAGGCTAATAATAGCCTAGTAAACTAGGCAAGAAAGATCGACAAAAAAGGACATAATCTGCTTATTCCTCTGTTTTATTATTATTGTTGCAACACAACAGCTTTTGTAGCGCACAGAATCCTTAAAGGGATACTTCAGGATTTTAGCGTTATCGCAACGACTGGAAGTCTACTAGTATCTGCTAGCAGTCATTGCTCTAAAGCTAGTTAGCTTTGGGTCACGAAACTACCTCTAACTTTCCTTCATACTGGACACAGAAAGATAAATATGATATAAATATGCTGCTGCTCCAGTTTCAACTGTTCTGCCTGCGGCTATGGAACCCTGACCTGTTCACCGGACGTGCTACCTGTCCCAGACCTATTATTTGACCATGCTGGTCATTTATGAACATTTGAACATCTTGGCCATGTCCTGTTATAATCTCCACCCGGCACAGCCAGAAGAGGACTGGCCCACCCCACATAGCCTGGTTCCTCTCTAGGTTTTGGCCTTTCTATGGAGTTTTTCCTAGCCACCGTGCTTCAACACCTGCATTGCTTGCTGTTTGGGGTTTCAGGCTGGGATTCTGTACAGCAGTACGAAGGGCTATATAAATACATTTGATTTTGATTTATCCACGAGTTCATAAAGGGCCTCATTGCCAAAATCTCAAAGTATCCCTTTAAGTTCCATCACTGCTAGTATATTAACAAATATCTCATCCACTCCTTCACAACCCGGGTGCCTGCTGTGCTGTCTTCTCCATTAATCATTATTTATGTAACAACATCTTTGGCTTTCAAACAAATTCATGTTAACTTAAAAAAATAATAATTGACAAACATAACATATGTTATTCTAATAGGATAAATACATTGAATTACCAATTCCCTAGTAACAAAGGAAGTTCCTCCTCTCCTCACAGTCCCTGGTTCCCCAATGCTCTCCCTCTCTGGCCAGTGTCCCACAGCGGAGGTGTTGGGTGGGGCAGTCTGAGCCAACCTCCTCCCAGTCCAGGCCTGGTTCTCCAGGGGTCCCGGTTCACCCACAGACAGAAGCCACTGAAAAAGCGTAGACCGGTCCACACATGGTCCATCTGGGCCCCCTTTGAATCCCTCATTCTCTGGACGAGGAGCTGCTCATTCTCAAACAGCAGGCTGGTGAGGTCAGTGTAGTGCTTCCTGCAGTGATCCAGAGCCTCCTCCCACATCTTGTTCATCTGTACCAGGATCACATTCAGATCAAAGTACAAGAAAGGCTTTCTCTGATTGCACAGCCAATCAGCCACCAACATCCGGCTTCTTTACCTGCGGGATCAACTGAAACCAGCCACCCGGACAGCTGATGAAACTGAGGAGTATTTCTGTCTATAATAAAGCCCTTTTGTGGGGAAAAACTCATTCTGATTGGCTGCACCTTGATCCCCAGTGGGTGGGCCAGGCTCCCAAGTGAGTGGGCCTATGCCCTCCCAGGCCAACCCATTACTGCACCCCTGCCCAGTCAGGTGAAATCCATAGACTAGGGCCCTATTAATGAATTGAAATTGATTTCCTTATATGAACTGTAACTCGGTAAAATCGTTGAAATTGTTGCATGTTGCGTTTATATTTTTGTTCAGCATAGATGATTCGAGACAATGTCTTAAGTAGTTTAACATGTTATTACTCCAACCTTGTGAAAGTGACAAACTGACACGTTTTCATTTTCATCAAGGGTCACTTCCCTTCCCTCTACATTTCTTTGTTAGGTAAATCTCCTCTCTGCATCTCAGTCAAATGTTTTTCAGCCATGTAAAAACCCTTCAGACCTTTTTACAGCCAAGCCTGGGTTGGGCAGCAGCACAGCAGGGAAGATGTCCCCAAGTTAATTCCCCAAGGTCATGGATCATCGTAATTTATTCACTCTTCAGGCCTGTTGTCCTATTGTGTTTACTTGATCTGTCAGTGATGTAATCTCAGCAAAAAAAGAAACGTCCCTTTTTCAGAACCCTGTCTTTCAAAGAGAATTTGTAAAAATCCAAATAACTTCACAGATCTTCATTGTAAAGGGTTTAAACACGGTTCCCCATGCTTGTTCAATGAACCAGAAACAATTAATGAACAGGCACCTGTGTAACGGTCGTTAAGACAGTAATAGCTTCCAGACAGTAGGCAATTAAGGTCATAGTTATGAAAACTTAGGACACTAAAGAGGCCTTTCTACTGACCCTGAAAACACCAAAAGAAAGATGCCCCGGGTCCATGCTCATCTGCGTGAACGTGCCTTAGGCATGCTGCAAGGAGGCATGAGGACTGCAGAAGTGGCCAGGGCAACAAATTGCAATGTTCGTACTGTGAGACGCCGAAGACATCGCTACAGGGAGACAGGACGGACATCTTATTGTCCTCGCAGTGGCAGACCACGTGTCACAACACATGTTGACTCACCCTACTTGTAAAGAAATGCCATCCTCCTCTCGTTCATGGTGCTGAAATGGTCTGTCACTCTGTCAGACAATACACATTTTTAGTTTTGTTGTCCTAGGCTACCTGGCTAAAATGCATCTAACTACATCTTCATCTTCTCAGGCCAGTATGGATAATTAAGTAAAACCACATGTCCAAATCCTTTTCTCCGTCCATGGAAGGGACCATTTTATCAGCTAGCTAGCCACCGGAGTACAACAACACAACGAGATGCAACAAAATATATATATTTCAATGATGTTTGGCTTGATGTGATGTGATTGGTCTGGCACTTTGTTTTGGTGTGCCAGGACCATTCACAGTTGAGCTCACTCAGTTTAGCTCAACACTGATTGGCTATTATTGTATTTTTTTTATTTTTATCAAGGGAGAACAAATGCTCACTGGCTTCCCTTGCATTCAATGCTCCAACAATATCATCCTATTTTTGGACCACAGAGCATCAGATAGATGGGCTACACATACAGACAGGGGGGAGCTGTTTTACTCGCTCGGATGCTTTCTATGATGAGATACATACAGCCTCTTGCAAATTGAAGAAAAATTATGAAAACACAGAGAGATGAAAGATATATTATTTTATGTTTTTGTATTTTTTCGTGGAAATGTTTTCCCTTTGGGATCCATGAAAACTCGCCACTGTTAAAGAAAGCCTCTCTGATTGGTGGGCTGGGTGTACAAGTGAGCTGAGGAAGTCTCTCTGATTGGTGGGCTGGGTGTACAAGTGAGCTGAGGAAGTCTCTCTGATTGGTGGGCTAGGTGTACAAGTGAGCTGAGGAAGTCTCTCTGATTGGTGGGCTGGGTGTACAAGTGAGCTGAGGAAGTCTCTCTGATTGGTGGGCTAGGTGTACAAGTGAGCTGAGGAAGTCTCTCTGATTGGTGGGCTGGGTGTACAAGTGAGCTGAGGAAGTCTCTCTGATTGGTGGGCTGGGTGTACAAGTGAGCTGAGGAAGTCTCTCTGATTGGTGGGCTAGGTGTACAAGTGAGCTGAGGAAGTCTCTCTGATTGGTGGGCTGGGTGTACAAGTGAGCTGAGGAAGTCTCTCTGATTGGTGGGCTGGGTGTACAAGTCAGCTGAGGAAGTCTCTCTGATTGGTGGGCTGGGTGTACAAGTGAGCTAAGGAAGTCTCTCTGATTGGTGGGCTGGGTGTACAAGTGAGCTGAGGAAGTCTCTCTGATTGGTGGGCTGCGTGTGCGGGTGAGCTCAAACCAAACAATAGAGTCACTCTGATCCATGACCTGGGGGATTTAACTGGGGACCATCCTCTCTGTTCTTCTGCTGCTCAACCCAGACCAACCTAGACCAGACCCACCCAGACCAGACCCATCCAGACAAACCTAGACCAGACCCACCCAGACCAACCTAGACCAGACCCATCCAGACAAACCTAGACCAGACCCACACAGACCAGCCCAACCCAGACCTACCTAGAGCAACCCAGACAAACCTAGACCAGACCCACCCAGACCGGCCCAACCCAGCCCAACCCAGACCTACCTAGAGCAACCCAGGGTCTTTGCATGGCTGGAAACATTTGACTGAGAGGCAGTGAGGAGATTTACCTAATGAAGGACTGTAGAGGGAAGGGAAGTGACCTAGAGAGAGAATGAGAAAGAAAGAGAAGGGGGGGGCACATTAGTTTTGCATCGTCCCCACTGGGCCATTCTATTGGGGGGGGATACCCAATGATGGAAATCAAATGAGCCTTCCAACCCAGTAAGAGAGGGAGGGAGAGACAGAGTGAGTGAGAAGGGGGAGAAAGTGAATGTTTGAGAGAGAGAGAGAGAGAGAGAGATGTGGGTAGTGGCAGCAGAAGGGCCAGTGTTTACAGGTGAGTTAGGGAAGTGTTCTCATTGGTGGGTTGGGTGTACAGGTGAGTTAATGAATCCTCTCTGATTGGTTTGCTTTGTGTGTAGAGGTGAGCCAAGGAAGCGCCCGGTAGTTGGTGATCATAAGAGCAGCAGCAGGGTCAACTCCACTCCACACTGACTGAGTACTGGGACATCAATCAGAGGAAGAGCAGCTCCACTCCACACTAACTGAGTACTGGTACATCATTCAGAGGAAGAGTAGCTCCACTCCACACTAACTGAGTACTGGGACATCATGCAGAGGAAGAGTAGCTCCACTGGGCTCCTCATCACTGCTCTGTCTGTAGTAGTCTCTGGTCTTACCAAACAGTTCTACTATGTGGATAAACAACTGACCTGGCAAGGAGCTCAGCAGTACTGCAGAGAGAAATACATTGACCTGGCCTTCATCACCGACCAGGAGGAAGCAGAGCTGTTCTCCAACGTCTTAACTTCTGAATTCAACTGGATTGGTTTGACTTGGATCGGTCTGTACAGAGATACCAATGACTCAACAGAGTGGAAGTGGTCTGGAGGGTGGAACTCAACATTCAGGTTCTGGAGTAAAGGCCTGCCAAACCATCTTATTGTCAACCAGGACTGTGTCGGTGTGATAACGGGTGAGATGGCTGACAGCCTGTGCCAACAGAGAAACCCTTTCTGGTGCTTTGATATGAACGTGGTCCTGGTTCAGAAAAACAAGACGTGGGAGGAGGCTCTGGATCACTGCAGGAAACACTACACTGACCTCACCAGCCTGCTGTCTGAGAATGAGCAGCTCCTCGTCCAGAGAATTATGAATTCAAAGGGGGTCCAGACGGACCATGTGTGGACCGGTCTACGCTTTTTCAGTGGTTTCTGGTTGTGGGTGAATGGAGACCCCCTGGAGTACGAGGCCTGGACCGGGGGGAGGCTGCCCCACTGCCCCGCCCAACACCTCCGCTGTGGGACCCTGCCCAGAGAGGGAGAGCTTTGGGGAATCAAGGACTGTGAGGAGATGAGGAACTTCCTCTGTTACTAGTGATTTGGTAATTCAATAGGATAGCAAGCTTTACCGCTAATGAAATAACATATTGTTTTAAATAAATTGTCTTTTTTTTGTATAACATTTAAAATGTCATCTATATTTCCAATTTAAATAATAAAGTTGAAAGTATTTATTTATTAGGATCTATTTTAACACATCATAACAATCTTCCTAAAACTAAACATACCAAGCAGGGTTGGGGTCAATTCAGGAAGTGATTTTTTTAACTAAAATTGAAAAATATTTGAAATTAATATATTTTATTTTTCAGATCATTGAAAAATCTTTGAAAATAGATACTGAATTTGAATTTCAGTTTTTTTAACAAATTAACAGACTTGAATTCGAATTTACCCGACCCTGATACTAGCATACAAACACTGTCAGTGGTGGATATGAAGTGCTTGAGAGAAAAGGAATGTTGAGTACTATTCCTTCATGGATTTATTGGTGAGAAACAAGGAGTGGTGTGAAATTCAGATTTTAACAAACGACATATTTAGAGGTCTCATTTTACCAGTGTTGTGATGTTATCGTCTATATATTCAAATATTTAACTCATGTATTTGCAGTTCATAATCTGCGTGTTTTTGTAGAGTTTCCACAATATTATCTTGCTTTGGAAGCTACATGTATGTATGTATGTATGTATGTATGTATGTATGTATGTATGTATGTATGTATTGGTATGATAATAAACTAGAAAAGGAAACCAAAGTACTTATTCTCATGGGTTTTTCTGACCAAAAAAATGTGTTGTGTTTACTGTTGCTGACTGAACTAATAATTCTACACAGTTTTAGAGACACAAGGAGGGTAAATGGTACCGCGGGTCTGTCTTCAGGCTATGGGATGTGTGAGATAATCGGCAGCATTAGTTCCTGTGCTTGGGTCTTCCTCACTGGTTATTTGGACGAATCAGGATTGGGCAAAGGCGGTGCTTAAACTGGGGGTGGGGATTTCTAGCCCATGTGTGATAAATACGGTTAAAATTATCAGAAGGGGAGGGGCTTTGCCTTACAGTTTCCATTTGCGAGGGTGGAGACTTCTCAATCCGTAAATCTCCATTTCTAACACGTTTGTTCCCAGAATTTAATCGACCATCTGACCCAACTATGTAAGATTTTAGTTCTGGTTGAACCGAGATGAAGGTTAAGGTAAAGTAATGTTGGGTTGTAATGCTCTCCTCCCACCCCTAGATGTCCCTGGTGGTAATGGTGCCGTACTGTATGTCTGCTGTCTTTCGTGCTCCAACCCAACTACGACAAGTATTTATATACTCCTGCTATCAGTCACTTTACTATAGCCCTTTTCCGCGTATCATGCCTACACTGACACACACTAACACCCGCGCACACACACACACACACACCACTCATGCTGCTGCCATATTAATATTAATTAATCCTGCAACCAGTCACTGTCTCCTAATCCCTGTCTACATGTACATATCTACCTCAATACTCCAGTATCCCTGTCTACATGTACATATCTACCTCAATACTCCAGTATCCCTGTCTACATGTACATATCTACCTCAATACTCCAGTATCCCTGCACATTGTAAATGTGCTACAGGCCCTGACCCTGTATATAACTTCCTCTGTTTTGTTATTGAATACTGCTGTTGGGGGATGGCAAGTTAAAGCTGTAGGTCTACTGGTGCATGTCATGTGACACATACAACTTGAAACTTAGAAATTTGGACCTGGTATAAACGGTAAGGGTTAGGGCCAGAGCCAGGGTAACGGTAAGGTTTAGGGCCAGAGCCAGGGTTAGGTTCATCTTGTTTCTAGACACTTCTGCCCAAATGTGCCAAGAGTCTGGTGTACCAACAGGTCAGACAATACAGGAAGACCTGGAAAAGCACATAGTCATTGGCTTAATAGGCTAAATCTACCAACCACTCATCTCCCACAACACCTTCCCCTTAACCTAATTTAGCAGGTATGAAAGAAACGCCCGAGTGGAGTTCCCACATCCAGTTTTTTCAGTTTGACGCTGTGTTGTGTTTTAATGCTCTCCTTCCACCACTAGATGTCTCTGTTGGACCTGAGATAAAGGGTCAGGTATAAGACCTGAGACAGCGTTTGGGTTCGGTGGTGATGATAACGTGTGCTGTGTTGTGTTGTAATGTTCTCCTTCCACCACTAGATGTCTCTGGTGGACCTGAGATAAAGGGTCAGGTACAAGACCTGAGACAGCGTTTGGGTTCGGTGGTGATGATAACGTGTGCTGTGTTGTGTGTTGTAATGCTCTCCTCTCACCACTAGATGTCTCTAGTGGACCTGTGAAGGAAGCTCGTGGAAGCAGCCAAGTTCTCACCAGGGTCCCTATTCATAAAATTAGCATCCCAAATGGCACCCTATTCCCTATTTAGTGCACTACATTGGACCAGGCACATCCGGTACGCAGAAAAGCATCTCAGATTAGAAGTGCTGATCTTGGATCAGTTTGACCATTTAAATCATTATTCTTGAGATTATATGGACAAGCGAGTTGGGTTACTGGACAAACTTTTACACTTGGATGATTAACTGATTGATTGATTGTCTGACTGACTGAGATCTCTCTACTCTACCTGTGAGTGTAGCTGGGGACCTGTCTGCCCAGTACGATCAGTACTCCCCAACGGAGGTTCTACTGAGGCCAGGGGTCAGCCATGGTGCCCGGACCAAGGTGGACCACACCTCCCTCCACATGGCTGCTTCAGCAGGGACAGGCATCGTAGAGGTCCTGCTCCAGGTACAGCCTCCCTCTACATGGCTGCTCCAGGTACAGCCTCCCTCTACATGGCTGCTCCAGCAGGGACAGGCATCGTATAGAGGTCCTGCTCCAGGTACAGCCTCCCTCTACATGGCTGCTCCAGCAGGGACAGGCATCGTAGAGGTCCTGCTCCAGGTACAGCCTCCCTCTACATGGCTGCTCCAGCAGGGACAGGCATCATAGAGGTCTTGGTACAGCCTCCCTCCACATGGCTGCTCCAGTTACAACCCCCGCCCCCCCCCAAAAAAATAGTGTTACTCTAAACCAGTGTTTCCCAAACTTTTTAAAGCCCTGTACCCCTTCAAACATTCAACCTCCAGCTGCGTACCCCCTCTAGCATCAGGGTCAGCGCGCTCTCAAATGTTGTTTTTTTTTGCCATCATGTTAAGCCTGCCACACTATACGATACATTAATTAAACATAAGAATGAGTGTGAATTTGTCACAACTCGGCTCATGGGAATTGACAAAGAGCTCATAGGACCAGGGCACAAATAATAATAATCAATCATTTTGCTCTTTTTTTTTAAACCATCTTACATATAAAACCTTATTTGTTAATCGAAAATGTGAATAACTCACCACAGGTTAATAAGGTTGTGCTTGAAGGATGCACATAACTCTGCAATGTTGGGTTGTATTGGAGAGAGTCTCAGTCTTAAATCATTTCCCACACAGTCTGTGCCTGTATTTAGTTAGTGAGAGCCGAGAATCCACTTTCACATAGGTACGTGGTTGCTAAGGGCATCAGTATCTTAACAGCGCGATTTGCCAAAGCAGGATACATCATACAATGATGGAAAGGCCTGTGCGTTGTCACGCTCATTGAATATAGTTGTGGAGTGTCCCCTGTAATCCTAGATTCAGATCATTCAGGTGGGAAAAAACTACTCCTAGATAGGCCAGTCGTGTGAGAAACTCGTCATCATGCAAGCTGTCAGACAAGTGAAAATTATGGCCAGTAAAGAAACCTTTAAGCTTGTCTCTCAATTCAAAATAACGTTGATAACCAGCGCACCTCTGCATGTTTTAAAGTGTTACATGGTCGCTGCCCATATCACTGCATAGTGCAGAAAATACACGAGAGATCAGGGCTTTAACAAAGTTCAGGGCTTTAACAAAGTTAACAATTTTCACTGTAGTGTCCAAAACATATTTTAAGCTGTCAGGCATTTCCTTGGCAGTAAGAGCCTCTCGCTGAGTGCTGCAGTGTACCCAAGTGTCGTCGGGAGCAACTGCTTGCACGCGCGTTACCACTCCACTATGTCTCCCTGTCATGGCTTTTGCGTTAGTACAGATACCAACACATCTTGACCACCAAAGTCCATTTGATGTCACAAAGCTGTCCAGTACTTTAAAAATATCCTCGCCTGTTGTCCTGGTTTCCAGTGGTTTGCAGAAGAGGGTGTTTTCTTTAATTGACCCCATATAAACGTAACGGACATATACCAGGAGTTGTGTCAGGCCCGCCACGTCTGTTGACTCATCCAGCTGTAACGCATATAATTCACTGGCTTGTATGCGAAGCAGTAATTGTTTCAAAACATCTCCTGCCATGTCACTGATGCGTCGTGAAACAGTGTTGTTTGATGGAGACGTTGTCTGTATCGTTTTTTTGGCCTTTTCCCCCAGCATTGTCCCAGCCATATCCGTGGCAGCAGGAAGAATGAAGTCCTCCACAATAGTATGGGCCTGTCCTAGCCACTCGGTAGCTCACCATATAAAACACTTCTAGACCCTTCTTATTAATGGTATCTGTTGCTTTTATACGTCTTACTACTCAAAAGTAATCTTACTTCTCGCTCAAAAAAACTCCTGGGGCTTATTTTTCAAATTGGCACGATTTGTTTCTAAATGTCTGCTCAAGAGTAAAGGTTTCATTGAGTTGTGAGATAGTACTTTTTTACATATAACACTGTGTTTCTGAGGAAAGGCACTACTCCCATTATAAGTGAACCCCAAATCAATGTAGTTCTCGTCATATTTGCGCCTCTTCGCTGGTCCAACGTCCCTGTCTGTTGTTCGGTGCTTTCCTGGGTAAGGGGGCAGGAGCTCTTCAGCTGCATCAGGTTCACAACTGTCAGTGTCCATGCTAGCTGGGCTAACAACAAAATGTAGAATTACTGATGCTAGCTGGGCTAACAACAAATGTAGAATTACTGATGCTAGCTGGGCTAACAACAAATGTAGAATTACTGATGCTAGCTGGGCTAACAACATGTAGAATTACTGATGCTAGCTGGGCTAACAACAAAATGTAGAATTACTGATGCTAGCTGGGCTAACAACAAATGTAGAATTACTGATGCTAGCTGGGCTAACAACAAATGTAGAATTACTGATGCTAGCTGGGCTAACAACATGTAGAATTACTGATGCTAGCTGGGCTAACAACAAAATGTAGAATTACTGATGCTAGCTGGGCTAACAACAAATGTAGAATTACTGATGCTAGCTGGGCTAACAACAAATGTAGAATTACTGATGCTAGCTGGGCTAACAACAAATGTAGAATTACTGATGCTAGCTGGGCTAACAACATGTAGAATTACTGATGCTTGCATTGGATGTTGTTGTGGAAGCAGAACAACTTGTATCGTCGACAGGTGCAGGTGTAGTACTGCACTACCAGTAGAGCTGGTATGTGTCTCTATGGACACAAGCCTTACTTTTTTTTTAACCATTTATCAATTTTCAAATAAACGGATGAGCTGCAGCTATGTTTGGCTACATACGGACCATTAGGGGAATTCCCGCGAGAGAGTAACGGTTAATGTGATTGGATGTTAATAATTTGACAAGGCTACCTGTATTTGACATTGTGTTGTTATTTTTGCTGAACACTAGATGGTTTCATTTTATTTTGGGCCGTGAAACGAGGCTACTCAGGCGAGAAAAAGACCACACCCAAATGTATAGCCCCGTTGGAAAATATAAAAGGGACTGTTTGAAAATGTGAAGATTTATTTTTATATATATAAAAAAAAAAATGTGAATCACATTTTTATTTGGCATTGCGTAACAACATAGTTAGTAGCTTAAAATGCTCTTAATTAATATATATGTTTAATTTTACATATGAAAACATGTCAGAAATTATTCACAAAATAACAACTTTGTTTAATTCATTCATAAAACAACCTGACGTTCAAAAATCAATTGATGATGTTATGAATGAAAGAAAGGACTGTGAGATTCACAATTCAGATTCACCCGGACGACTTTGATGTCTGTCTAAAACTCCCGGCTCTGTTCAGACCTCCATTACAGAAGATCAGTGGTCATTCTACCATTACAGCCCCATTCCCCTGTGATCTCATGCCATCAGCAACAGTCGTCCACTGTCACAGGGCCACCGAGCTAATGCCATTAATAACTGCTGTCGCAGGGCCACCGAGCTAATGCTGTTATTAACTACACACTCATCCACTGTCATAGGGGATACGTTCATAATACCACCCTTTCCCCTATGTAGTGCACTACTTTTTAACCAGGACCCATAGGGTAGAATAGTAGAAAGACGGATCTCTAATAGGGCCCTGCGCAAAAGTAGTGCACTTTGTAGGGAATAGTGTGCCATTTGGGACATGCCCAGGGACTGTAGGGCCCCTGTAGGGAACAGGGAGCACAGGACAATGGCCCCATTGATCTCTCTGCTCTGCTGTAGCATGTAGCATGGGATCCGCTGACGTCAATGACCCAGGCCTGCTGTACAGGGGACATTCTTTACTGCATAATGAATGTCCCAACTGTCTGGGACAGTAATGCTATATGTTGATGTTTTTGTTGTTGTTAATTGTTTATATTGATGAATGAATGAATGAGTGAGTGAGAAGACTTCTGCTCCTTCGTTCGAACAATTGATTGATTCATCAAGATCAATCGATCAAGTTTGATTAGATTGATCGAGATCAATTTGATGGATCAATAGATTGACTCACACCCCCCACTTGCCTAGTTTATTAAAATAAAAAAATATTCAAATTTTTTCAACGATCATAATCATTTTCCGGATGGGTGTAGACTTGAGAGAGGCAGTTTGTGTTATGACGATGTAAAGTTATTTTTTCTTTTTTAAAAGGGGTATCACTTTGACCTGAAATTATACTTACAGAATGCCCCTTTAATCCATAACCTTCTGAAATATGTCTTCCTGCCTTTTAAATACTAACCTGTACCCTGTTTGCTGTGTATATTTGCACTAATGGATTGGTTTCTGTCCCGTGAGACACGAACGAGAGGAAGTGTGTATTTCACAGTGTTTAAATGTCAGAGGATGAGAATGATGGGAACAGTGCAGCTGGTGCCTGGGCTTGTGGCAGTGTTATACATATGGACGGTGTCTCAAACGGCACCCTATTCCCAATATAGTGCACTACTTTTGACCAGAGCCCATAGGGAATAGGGAGCCACTTAGAACGGGCCCATGGTATCCTCAGCCAGTGAAATAGACAGGTGTGACAAAGACCTTTGATTCAGTGTTTGGTCTCCATTCTGTAATGTTTCACCTTGTTTGTTTTGATACAACTCAAACATCACAGATGTGAGCAAAACCAAACCAACGTCAATACATTCAGCTAGTCAGACAGGAAACCAACGTCAATACATTCAGCTAGTCAGACAGGAAACCAACGTCAATACATTCAGCTAGTCAGACAGGAAACCGACGTCAATACATTCAGCTAGTCGGACAGGAAACCAACGTCAATACATTCAGCTAGTCAGACAGGAAACCGACGTCAATACATTCAGCTTGTTAGACAGGAAACCAACGTCAATACATTCAGCTAGTTAGACAGGAAACCAACGTCAATACATTCAGCTAGTCAGACAGGAAACCAACGTCAATACATTCAGCTAGTCAGAGAGGAAACCAACGTCAATACATTCAGCTAGTCAGACAGGAAACCAACGTCAATACATTCAGCTTGTTAGACAGGAAACCAACGTCAATACATTCAGCTAGTCGGACAGGAAACCAACGTCAATACATTCAGCTAGTCGGACAGGAAACCGACGTCAATACATTCAGCTAGTCAGACAGGAAACCGACGTCAATACATTCAGCTAGTCAGACAGGAAACCAACGTCAATACATTCAGCTTGTTAGACAGGAAACCAACGTCAATACATTCAGCTAGTCGGACAGGAAACCGACGTCAATACATTCAGCTAGTCAGACAGGAAACCAACGTCAATACATTCAGCTTGTTAGACAGGAAACCAACGTCAATACATTCAGCTAGTCGGACAGGAAACCAACGTCAATACATTCAGCTAGTCAGACAGGAAACCAACGTCAATACATTCAGCTAGTCAGACAGGAAACCAACGTCAATACATTCAGCTAGTCAGACAGGAAACCGACGTCAATACATTCAGCTAGTCGGACAGGAAACCGACGTCAATACATTCAGCTAGTCAGACAGGAAACCAAACCAACGTCAATACATTCAGCTAGTCAGACAGGAAACCAAACCAACGTCAATACATTCAGCTAGTCAGACAGGAAACCGACGTCAATACATTCAGCTAGTCAGACAGGAAACCAAACCAACGTCAATACATTCAGCTAGTCAGACAGGAAACCGACGTCAATACGTTCAGCTAGTCGGACAGGAAACCAACGTCAATACATTCAGCTAGTCAGACAGGAAACCAAACCAACGTCAATACATTCAGCTAGTCAGACAGGAAACCGACGTCAATACATTCAGCTTGTTAGACAGGAAACCAACGTCAATACATTCAGCTAGTTAGACAGGAAACCAACGTCAATACATTCAGCTAGTCAGACAGGAAACCAACGTCAATACATTCAGCTAGTCAGAGAGGAAACCAACGTCAATACATTCAGCTAGTCAGACAGGAAACCAACGTCAATACATTCAGCTTGTTAGACAGGAAACCAACGTCAATACATTCAGCTAGTCGGACAGGAAACCAACGTCAATACATTCAGCTAGTCGGACAGGAAACCGACGTCAATACATTCAGCTAGTCAGACAGGAAACCGACGTCAATACATTCAGCTAGTCAGACAGGAAACCAACGTCAATACATTCAGCTTGTTAGACAGGAAACCAACGTCAATACATTCAGCTAGTCGGACAGGAAACCGACGTCAATACATTCAGCTAGTCAGACAGGAAACCAACGTCAATACATTCAGCTTGTTAGACAGGAAACCAACGTCAATACATTCAGCTAGTCGGACAGGAAACCAACGTCAATACATTCAGCTAGTCAGACAGGAAACCAACGTCAATACATTCAGCTAGTCAGACAGGAAACCAACGTCAATACATTCAGCTAGTCAGACAGGAAACCGACGTCAATACATTCAGCTAGTCGGACAGGAAACCGACGTCAATACATTCAGCTAGTCAGACAGGAAACCAAACCAACGTCAATACATTCAGCTAGTCAGACAGGAAACCAAACCAACGTCAATACATTCAGCTAGTCAGACAGGAAACCGACGTCAATACATTCAGCTAGTCAGACAGGAAACCAAACCAACGTCAATACATTCAGCTAGTCAGACAGGAAACCGACGTCAATACGTTCAGCTAGTCGGACAGGAAACCAACGTCAATACATTCAGCTAGTCAGACAGGAAACCAAACCAACGTCAATACATTCAGCTAGTCAGACAGGAAACCGACGTCAACACGTTCAGCTAGTCAGACAGGAAACCGACGTCAATACATTCAGCTAGTCGGACAGGAAACCGACGTCAATACATTCAGCTAGTCAGACAGGAAACCGACGTCAATACTTTCAGCTAGTCAGACAGGAAACCGACGTCAATACATTCAGCTAGTCAGACAGGAAACCGACGTCAATACATTCAGCTAGTCGGACAGGAAACCGACGTCAATACATTCAGCTAGTCAGACAGGAAACCGACGTCAATACATTCAGCTAGTCAGACAGGAAACCGACGTCAATACATTCAGCTAGTCGGACAGGAAACCAACGTCAATACATTCAGCTAGTCGGACAGGAAACCGACGTCAATACATTCAGCTAGTCAGACAGGAAACCGACGTCAATACTTTCAGCTAGTCAGACAGGAAACCGACGTCAATACATTCAGCTAGTCAGACAGGAAACCGACGTCAATACATTCAGCTAGTCGGACAGGAAACCGACGTCAATACATTCAGCTAGTCAGACAGGAAACCGACGTCAATACATTCAGCTAGTCAGACAGGAAACCGACGTCAATACATTCAGCTAGTCGGACAGGAAACCAACGTCAATACATTCAGCTAGTCAGAGAGGAAACCAACGTCAATACATTCAGCTAGTCAGACAGGAAACCAACGTCAATACATTCAGCTTGTTAGACAGGAAACCAACGTCAATACATTCAGCTAGTCGGACAGGAAACCAACGTCAATACATTCAGCTAGTCGGACAGGAAACCGACGTCAATACATTCAGCTAGTCAGACAGGAAACCGACGTCAATACATTCAGCTAGTCAGACAGGAAACCGACGTCAATACATTCAGCTAGTCAGACAGGAAACCAAACCAACGTCAATACATTCAGCTAGTCAGACAGGAAACCGACGTCAATACATTCAGGTAGTCGGACAGGAAACCGACGTCAATACATTCAGCTAGTCAGACAGGAAACCAAACCAACGTCAATACATTCAGCTAGTCAGACAGGAAACCAACGTCAATACATTCAGCTAGTCAGACAGGAAACCGACGTCAATACATTCAGCTAGTCGGACAGGAAACCGACGTCAATACATTCAGCTAGTCAGACAGGAAACCAAACCAACGTCAATACATTCAGCTAGTCAGACAGGAAACCAAACCAACGTCAATACATTCAGCTAGTCAGAGAGGAAACCGACGTCAATACATTCAGCTAGTCAGACAGGAAACCAACGTCAATACATTCAGCTAGTCAGACAGGAAACCAAACCAACGTCAATACATTCAGCTAGTCAGACAGGAAACCGACGTCAATACGTTCAGCTAGTCAGACAGGAAACCAACGTCAATACATTCAGCTAGTCAGACAGGAAACCAAACCAACGTCAATACATTCAGCTAGTCAGACAGGAAACCGACGTCAACACGTTCAGCTAGTCAGACAGGAAACCGACGTCAATACATTCAGCTAGTCGGACAGGAAACCGACGTCAATACATTCAGCTAGTCAGACAGGAAACCGACGTCAATACTTTCAGCTAGTCAGACAGGAAACCGACGTCAATACATTCAGCTAGTCGGACAGGAAACCGACGTCAATACATTCAGCTAGTCAGACAGGAAACCGACGTCAATACATTCAGCTAGTCAGACAGGAAACCGACGTCAATACATTCAGCTAGTCGGACAGGAAACCGACGTCAATACATTCAGCTAGTCGGACAGGAAACCGACGTAAATACATTCAGCTAGTCAGACAGGAAACCAAACCAACGTCAATACATTCAGCTAGTCAGACAGGAAACCGACGTCAATACGTTCAGCTAGTCAGACAGGAAACCAACGTCAATACATTCAGCTAGTCGGACAGGAAACCAACGTCAATACATTCAGCTAGTCAGACAGGAAACCGACGTCAATACTTTCAGCTAGTCGGACAGGAAACCGACGTCAATACATTCAGCTAGTCGGACAGGAAACCGACGTCAATACATTCAGCTAGTCAGACACGAAACCGACGTCAATACATTCAGCTAGTCAGACAGGAAACCGACGTCAATACATTCAGCTAGTCGGACAGGAAACCGACGTCAATACATTCAGCTAGTCAGACAGGAAATCGACGTCAATACATTCAGCTAGTCAGACAGGAAACCGACGTCAATACATTCAGCTAGTCGGACAGGAAACCGACGTCAATACATTCAGCTAGTCGGACAGGAAACCAACGTCAATACATTCAGCTAGTCGGACAAGAAACCAACGTCAATACATTCAGCTAGTCAGACAGGAAACCGACGTCAATACATTCAGCTAGTCGGACAGGAAACCAACGTCAATACATTCAGCTAGTCAGACAGGAAACCAAGTCAATACATTCAGCTAGTCGGACAGGAAACCGACGTCAATACATTCAGCTAGTCAGACAGGAAACCAAGGTCAATACATTCAGCTAGTCGGACAGGAAACCAAGTCAATACATTCAGCTAGTCGGACAGGAAACCAAGTCAATACATTCAGCTAGTCGGACAGGAAACCAACGTCAATACATTCAGCTAGTCGGACAGGAAACCAACGTCAATACATTCAGCTAGTCAGACAGGAAACCAAGTCAATACATTCATTTAGTCAGACAGGAAACCGACGTCAATACATTCAGCTAGTCGGACAGGAAACCGACGTCAATACATTCAGCTAGTCAGACAGGAAATCGACGTCAATACATTCAGCTAGTCAGACAGGAAACCGACGTCAATACATTCAGCTAGTCGGACAGGAAACCGACGTCAATACATTCAGCTAGTCGGACAGGAAACCAACGTCAATACATTCAGCTAGTCGGACAGGAAACCAAGTCAATACATTCAGCTAGTCGGACAGGAAACCAACGTCAATACATTCAACTAGTCGGACAGGAAACCAACGTCAATACATTCAGCTAGTCGGACAGGAAACCAACGTCAATACATTCAGCTAGTCGGACAGGAAACCAACGTCAATACATTCAGCTAGTCAGACAGGAAACCAACGTCAATACATTCAGCTAGTCAGACAGGAAACCAACGTCAATACATTCAGCTAGTCGGACAGGAAACCGACGTCAATACATTCAGCTAGTCAGACAGGAAACCAACGTCAATACATTCAGCTAGTCAGACAGGAAACCGACGTCAATACATTCAGCTAGTCAGACAGGAAACCGACGTCAATACATTCAGCTAGTCGGACAGGAAACCGACGTCAATACATTCAGCTAGTCAGACAGGAAACCAACGTCAATACATTCAGCTAGTCGGACAGGAAACCGACGTCAATACATTCAGCTAGTCGGACAGGAAACCGACGTCAATACATTCAGCTAGTCGGACAGGAAACCGACGTCAATACATTCAGCTAGTCAGACAGGAAACCAACGTCAATACATTCAGCTAGTCGGACAAGAAACCAACGTCAATACATTCAGCTAGTCAGACAGGAAACCAAGTCAATACATTCAGCTAGTCGGACAGGAAACCGACGTCAATACATTCAGCTAGTCAGACAGGAAACCAACGTCAATACATTCAGCTAGTCGGTCAGGAAACCAACGTCAATACATTCAGCTAGTCAGACAGGAAACCAAGTCAATACATTCAGCTAGTCGGACAGGAAACCGACGTCAATACATTCAGCTAGTCGGACAGGAAACCAACGTCAATACATTCAACTAGTCGGACAGGAAACCAACGTCAATACATTCAGCTAGTCGGACAGGAAACCAACGTCAATACATTCAGCTAGTCGGACAGGAAACCGACGTCAATACATTCAGCTAGTCGGACAGGAAACCAACGTCAATACATTCAGCTAGTCGGACAGGAAACCGACGTCAATACATTCAGCTAGTCAGACAGGAAACCAAACCAACGTCAATACATTCAGCTAGTCAGACAGGAAACCAAACCAACGTCAATACATTCAGCTAGTCAGACAGGAAACCAAGTCAATACATTCAGCTAGTCGGACAGGAAACCGACGTCAATACATTCAGCTAGTCGGACAGGAAACCAACGTCAATACATTCAACTAGTCGGACAGGAAACCAACGTCAATACATTCAGCTAGTCGGACAGGAAACCAACGTCAATACATTCAGCTAGTCGGACAGGAAACCGACGTCAATACATTCAGCTAGTCGGACAGGAAACCAACGTCAATACATTCAGCTAGTCGGACAGGAAACCGACGTCAATACATTCAGCTAGTCAGACAGGAAACCAAACCAACGTCAATACATTCAGCTAGTCAGACAGGAAACCAAACCAACGTCAATACATTCAGCTAGTCAGACAGGAAACCAAGTCAATACATTCAGCTAGTCGGACAGGAAACCAACGTCAATACATTCAGCTAGTCGGACAGGAAACCAACGTCAATACATTCAGCTAGTCGGACAGGAAACCAACGTCAATACATTGCGTGCGTGTGTGCGTGCGTGCGTGCGTGCGCGTGTGTGTGTGTGTTTGTGTGCTTCTACAGGGACGTCTGGTGGACCTGATGACTGTTATTATTCCAGTCTGTCATTGACCTCCACATTGTGATCTGAGAACTCCACTTCTTACCAATGTTACACTTGTAAACCATTCTGATGCAGTGGTAACATCTGTCATTCTCTGTGTTTTATACTGTTTAGTTTCTTCTTGTTTTAATGTTGGCAATTATTGTTTATTTAAGGTTTGCCATGTATTTCCAACTCAGAATGACCTTACGTTATCTTGATGCCTTCTGTGTTGAATCAGAACAATGGGTCTTTTAGCATGGAATATGTTCTCACAAAAGGTGATGGCGTGGGGCTTTTTGTTGTGTGGCTATCATGCTATTGTAAACATGATCAATGTGAGCTCTGCCCTGAGTCTCTCGCCCACAGACAGACACACGTTGGGAGAAGAGAGGTGGGGCGTTCCACCAATTAGGTTTGAGATGTGGAACTATTGATTTCCCCTCAGTTTAACATTCTGTCAAAAATAATGTTAAACTGAGTTAAAAAAACAACGTTTCCCATCTCAAGTCGTTGAATAAAAAAAATGACTATAGTAAGTGCCTATTAAGTGCCAAATAAAGTAACAGGGATCTCAGCCAACATTTAATCTTTAAATCAGCCATGAATCGCATTTTGACAAGGGAAATGGAAGCTTGTTGTTGTGTGGAACAGGGAGGGGCAATGGAAGCTTGTTGTTGTGTGGAACAGGGAGGGGAAATGGAAGCTTGTTGTTGTGTGGAACAGGGAGGGTCAATGGAAGCTTGTTGTTGTGTGGAACAGGGAGGGGCAATGGAAGCTTGTTGTTGTGTGGAACAGGGAGGGTCAATGGAAGCTTGTTGTTGTGTGGAACAGGGAGGGTCAATGGAAGCTTGTTGTTGTGTGGAACAGGGAGGGGCAATTGAATGCAAGCGTCACCAAAAGAAATGACAATAATTGTTAAAACATTTCTAGCCTGTCTAGTTATGGGTAACAGGGTCGACGTGTTGGGTAACAGGGTCGACGTGTTGGGTATCAGGGTCGACGTGTTGGGTAACAGGGTTGACGTGTTGGGTAACAGGGTTGACGTGTTGGGTAACAGGGTTGACGTGTTGGGTAACAGGGTTGACGTGTTGGGTAACAGGGTCGACGTGTTGGGTAACAGAGTCGACGTGTTGGGTATCAGGGTCGACGTGTTGGGTAACAGGGTTGACGTGTTGGGTAACAGGGTCGACGTGTTGGGTAACAGAGTTGACGTGTTGGGTAACAGAGTTGACGTGTTGGGTATCAGGGTTGACGTGTTGGGTATCAGGGTTGACGTGTTGGGTAACAGGGTTGACGTGTTGGGTAACAGGGTCGACGTGTTGGGTAACAGAGTCGACGTGTTGGGTATCAGGGTCGACGTGTTGGGTAACAGGGTTGACGTGTTGGGTAACAGGGTCGACGTGTTGGGTAACAGAGTTGACGTGTTGGGTAACAGAGTTGACGTGTTGGGTATCAGGGTTGACGTGTTGGGTAACAGGGTTGACGTGTTGGATAACAGAGTTGACGTGTTGGGTAACAGGGTTTGACGTGTTGGGAAACAGAGTTGACGTGTTGGGTATCAGGGTTGACGTGTTGGGAAACAGAGTATGAAGTGTTGTGTTGGATAACAGGGTTTGACGTGTTGGGTAACAGGGTTGACGTGTTGGGTAACAGGGTTGACGTGTTGGGAAACAGGATCGACGTGTTGGGTAACAGGGTTGACTTGTTGGGTAACAGGGTTGACGTGTTGGGTAACAGGGTTGACGTGTTGGGTAACAGGGTTGACGTGTTGGGTAACAGGGTTGACGTGTTGGGTAACAGGGTTGACGTGTTGGGTAACAGGGTTGACGTGTTGGGTAACAGGTTTTGAAGTGTTGTGTTGGATAACAGGGTTTGACGTGTTGGGTAACAGGGTTGACGTGTTGGGTAACAGGGTTGACGTGTTGGGTAACAGGTTTTGAAGTGTTGTGTTGGATAACAGGGTTGACGTGTTGGGTATCAGGGTTGACGTGTTGGGTAACAGAGTTGACGTGTTGGGTAACAGGGTTGACGTGTTGGGTAACAGGTTTTGAAGTGTTGTGTTGGATAACAGGGTTTGACGTGTTGGGTAATAGAGTTGACGTGTTGGGTATCAGGGTTGACGTGTTGGGTATCAGAGTTGACGTGTTGGGTAACAGGGTTGACGTGTTGGGTAACAGGGTTGACGTGTTGGGTATCAGGGTTGACATGTTGGTTATCAGAGTTGACGTGTTGGGTAACAGGGTTGACGTGTTGGGTAACAGGGTTGACGTGTTGGAAAACAGGATTGACGTGTTGGGTAACAGGGTTGACGTGTTGGGTATCAGGGTTGACGTGTTGGGTAATAGAGTTGACGTGTTGGGGAACAGGGTCGACGTGTTGGGTAACAGGGTCGACGTGTTGGGTAACAGGGTCGACGTGTTGGGTAACAGGGTCGACGTGTTGGGTAACAGGGTTGACGTGTTGGGTAACAGGATTGACGTGTGGTGCTCGACCCGTTCAGTTTTCTACCAGAAGATGTCCAAAAGCAGCTCACCTGTTTTACACTGTGATTTGACTATTAGATGTTCAATGTTTATTTAGAAAAACATATTTTAAAAATAATAGTTTCACCATTTTAAAATGAGAGTTCAGTTCACTTTACCTTAAAATGAGGGACCGTTTTTTTTTTTTTCTTAAAGTGAATCACTAATCACATTAAAAAAATAATAGTCTTTAGAAATGACTGTCAAATCGACACAATAATTAGGGCTTTACAATGATGTTGACAACGTTGAGAAATGTTGGAGTTAGGTGTTGAAAATCTTCCTGGAAGTCACAGCCCACTGGGTTCAGAACCTCATTTCAATGTGGATAACTGGGAGTCACAGCCCACTGGGTTCAGAACCTCATTTCAATGTGGATAACTGGGAGTCACAGCCCACTGGGTTCAGAACCTCATTTCAATGTGGATAACTGGGAGTCACAGCCCACTGGGTTCAGAACCTCATTTCAATGTGGATAACTGGGGAAATATTTGGTTGAGACGTTGATAAATGAGATTATAATTTATATTCACCTACTCAAAAAGACAGACAAAAGTTAGTTGAATTTCCAATGTACATTCACTATGCTTTCAACCATCTAAAAACATACCAAATTCCAATGGAAAAACAATGTCTGATTTTTTTTAAATGTAGTTGTCACCCAAATGTCTATCACTGCACTTTCAACCATTTAAAAGCACAGCAAAGTTCAAATGGGAACACAATGTCAAATATTTTGTTTACAGAGGAGGACCTACGTTTCCATCTTCATCCTCTTCATTTTGTACATTAAAAGGCAATCAGAGTAACTGAACAGCTGATGCTTTCCAAAGTACCGATGGAGTTGGGATGCTCTTCAAAATACTGCGGTCTTTTCTGTTCTAAGGACCAATGATTCATTCTTTATTTTTTGATGGATGGATACATTCTCAATTGTCATTTGAAATTACACATAGACGAGGGAAATGGAGAAATAGAGATTATGTCATAAGAGTTATTCCATCTCATTCATCTGTCAATGGGAGGTTTACCTTAATTAAGGTGGACGGAGATTTTTTCTTTAATGAGTCCGATGATGAAGAAAAGGCGGGAGATACAGAGGGAGAAGGTCGGATTCAGAGGCGAGTGAGCAAATCGCCACTACCATCGCTTCTATTGGCCAACGTGCAATCACTGGAAAACAAACTCAATGATCTACGGTCGAGACTAGCCTACCAATGGGACATTAAAAAACTGTAATATCATGTGTTTTACCCAGTCGTGGCTGAACGACGACATGGATAATATAGAGCTGGCTGGGTTTTCCGTGTATCGGCAGGACAGAGCAGCTACGTCTGGTAAGATGAGGGGCGGGGTGGTGTGTTTATTTGTCAATAACTGCTGGTGCACCATGTCTAATATTAAAAAAGTCTTGAGGTATTGCTCGCCTGAGGTAGAGTATCTCATGATACGCTGTAGGACACACTATCTACCAAGAGAGTTCTCATCTATATTTTTCGTTGCCATTTATTTACCACCACAAACCGATGCTGGCATTAAGACCGAACTCAACAAGCTGTATAAGGATATAAACAAACAAGAAAATGCTCATCCAGAAGTGGCCCTCCTAGTGGCCGGGGACTTTAATGCAGGCAAACTTAAATCCATTTGACCTAATTTCTACCAGCAACCAGAGGGGGAAAAAAACCTCTAGTCCACCTTTACTCCACACACAGTGACGCATACAAAGCTCTCCCTCACCCTCCATTTGGCAAATCTGACTATAATTCTGTCCTCCTGATTCCTGCTTACAAGCAAAAACTAAAGCAGGAAGTACCAGGGACTCGCTCAACTCGGAAATGGTTAGACACTACAGGACTGTTGTGCTAGTACAGACTGGAATATGTTCCAGAATTCATCCAATGACATTGAGGAGTATACCACCTCAGTCACCGGCTTCATCAATATGTGCATCGATGACGTCGCCCCCACAGTGACCGTACGTACATATCCCAACCAGAAGCCATGGATTACAGGCAACACCCGAACTGAGCTAAAGGCTACAGCTGCCACTTTCAAGGAGCGGGACATTCATCCGGACACTTATAAGAAATCCCGCTATCCCCTCAGACGAACCATCAAACAGGCAAAGTGTCAATACAGGACTAATATTGAATCCTACTACACCGGCTCTGACGCTCGGCGGACGTGACAGGGCTTGCAAACTATTATAGACTACAAAGGGAAGCCCAGACGCAAGCTGCCCAGTAACGCGAGCCTACCAGACGAGCGAAATGCCTTTGTCGTGGAAATTATTACACAGTGACACTCAAACAGTGTTATACAGGGACACTCAAACAGGGACACAGGGACACAGGGATACAGGGACACTCAAACAGACAAGTTATAGTTGCATGATTTAGCATAATTAATTCATCATTACCGTTTTGTTTCATAACATGTGACAGACCAATACTGTTTCATGACATGTGACAGACCAACACCTCACGGGGCTTCTTTCTCTCTAAGCAGAAACCTTGAAACTGAGATATCTTTCGTGTGTTCTCAAAACACGGTTGTTCGTTCTCAAAACACGTTCTGGGCGTACTGCCAAATTGCAGCTACTGTGATAGGTGATTTGTACAGTCAGCCACTTGCATGAACACAGAAATTGCTTTATAGAACAGCACATGAATAGAACGCAGAAATTATTTACAAGAAAAGAACACATAAATAAATTAGTAAAAAGAAAAGCACAAAATTAAAATGTCCCTTACATTCCATCCTCTCATCACTCGTGTGATAATAATCATAACATTTAAATGTAAGCGTTTAGATTTTTAGCTTGATTAGATTTTTTTGATATTAATTAGGATCTCTTTTAGTCCACATTTGGACTAATCTAACCAAGAGTCTTCTATATCAGAATATTCTATACTCTATTAAAGTAAGGGAAATCAACACAGAAAAAAAACACAGACACTTCATCATTTCAAACCCTTCATTCTGGGTTGTACAATCCACTTCGTATGGTAATACTATCATCATAATAAAGGTAATACTTTAATGAATGGGAGTTAGTATTTAAAAACTACACAACAAATCTGTAGATTCAGAGGGGAATACATTTATTGATGTTATTAACCATTATTTTCCATATTTCTCAAACACAATCGGGTTGCATTGACCTACGTTTTCACTAACTGTCCCTGGGATTTCCACGCAGTCAAAATATAAAACCCAGTTGTTTACTAATTCTGCTAAGACCTTCTAAAGGTTGGTGCTGGCTCATCACATAATGTAAACAGGGTTTACGGGTTTAAGGGTTTAGATGACCTTACCCTCAACTTGTTAAAGGAAAACCACAGGGGACAAAAGGAGCGCCTATGTGAGAATGCGGTTCATTGACTACAGCTCACCGTTCAACACCATAGTGCTCACAAAGCTAAGTGAAGCACCCTGGGACTAAACACCTCCCTCTGCAACTGGATCCTGGACTTCCTGACGGTCCACGTTAGGGTAGGCAACAACACATCTGCCACGCTGATCCTCAACACCGGGGCCCCTCAGGGTGTGTACTTAGTCTCCTCCTGTCCTCCCTGTCCATATCACCAACAAACTATCATGGTCAAAACACACCAAGACAGTTGTGAAGAAGGCACAACAACACCTTTTCCCCCTCAGGAGACTAAAAAGATTTGGCATAGGTCCCCAGATCCTCAAAAAGTTCTACAGCTGCACCATCGAGAGCATCCTGACAGGTTGCATCGCCACCTTAAAGCGCTACAGAGGGTAGTGAAAACGACCTAATACATCACTGGGACCAAGCTTCCTGACATCCAGGACCTACTGTATATACTAGGCGGTGTCAGAGGAAGGCCCCAAAAATTGTCAAAGACTCCAGTCACCCAAGTCATAGACTGTTCTCTCAGCTACCGCACGGCAAGTGGTACCGGAGCGCCAAGTCTAGGTCCAAAAGGCTCCTTAACAGCTTCTAACCCCAAGCCATAAGACTGCTGAACAATTAATCATATTAATTAATCATATTTGTTTTTACACTGCTGTTATTCGTTGTGTTTATCTATGCATTGTCACTTTACCCCTACCTACATGTACAAATGACCTCGACTAACCTGTACCCCCGCACATGGACTGGGTACCGGTACCCCCTGTATACAGCCTCATTATTGTTATGTCATTTTATTGTTACTATTTATTTAAACAATGTACTTTAGTTTATTTAGTAAATATTTTCTTAACTCTATTTCTTGAACTGCATTGTGGGTTAAGGGCTTGTATAAGTAAGCATTTCACAGTAAGGTGAAATACTACACCTGTTGTATTCGGCACATGTGACAAATAGTTTGATACTGCAGGACATCCTGCATATGATAACATCCTGTATATGATAACATCCTGTATATGATAACATCCTTCATATGATAACATCCTGTATAGGATAACATCCTGTATATGATAACATCCTTCATATGATAACATCTGCATATGATAACATCCTGTATATGATAACATCTACATATGATAACATCTGCATATGATAACATCCTGTATATGATAACATCTACATATGATAACATCTACATATGATAACATCTGCATATGATAACATCTACATATGATAACATCTGCTGGTTCACTGAGTAAGACATCCTGTATATGATAACATCCTGTATATGATAACATCCTGCATATGATAACATCCTGTATATGATAACATCTGCATATGATAACATCTGCTGGTTCACTGAGTAAGACATCCTGTCTATGATAACATCCTGTATATGATAACATCCTGTATATGATAACATCCTGCATATGATAACATCCTGTATATGATAACATCCTGTATATGATAACATCCTGTATATGATAACATCTGCTGGTTCACTGAGTAAGACATCCTGTATATGATAACATCCTGTATAGGATAACATCCTGTATATGATAACATCCTGCATATGATAACATCCTGCATATGATAACATCCTGTATAGGATAACATCCTGTATATGATAACATCCTGTATATGATAACATCCTGCATATGATAACATCCTGTATATGATAACATCCTGTATATGATAACATCCTGTATATGATAACATCCTGTATATGATAACATCTGCTGGTTCACTGAGTAAGACATCCTGTATATGATAACATCCTGCATATGATAACATCCTGCATATGATAACATCCTGTATATGATAACATCCTGTATATGATAACATCCTGTATATGATAACATCCTGTATAGGATAACATCCTGTATATGATAACATCTACATATGATAACATCCTGCATATGATAACATCCTGTATATGATAACATCCTGTATATGATAACATCCTGTATATGATAACATCCTGTATATGATAACATCTACATATGATAACATCCTGTATATGATAACATCCTGTATATGATAACATCCTGTATATGATAACATCCTGCATATGATAACATCTGCATATGATAACATCCTGTATATGATAACATCCTGTATATGATAACATCCTGCATATGATAACATCCTGTATATGATAACATCCTGTATATGATAACATCCTGTATATGATAACATCCTGCATATGATAACATCCTGCATATGATAACATCCTGTATATGATAACATCCTGTATATGATAACATCCTGCATATGATAACATCCTGTATATGATAACATCCTGTATATGATAACATCCTGCATATGATAACATCCTGTCTATGATAACATCCTGTATATGATAACATCCTGTATATGATAACATCCTGTATATGATAACATCTGCTGGTTCACTGAGTAAGACATCCTAGACCTGGTTGTGTTCCAGATGGAGCCCTATCTCCTTTACAGGGCATTACTTTTGACCAGGGCCTACAGGGCTATATAGGGTGCAGGGGGCCATTTGGGATGCATCTCTATGCCTACATCCGTCAGAGATACTCGAAAACACAAGCCACCTCCGCTGTGATATGTGATTGGAAGGAAGCATTTGTCAGGGATTCCATGAAGTGGCGTTCTGTTCTGTTAAATCACGCCACACCACGTTTCTTTACCCATGAAGTGGCGTTCTGTTCTGTTAAATCACGCCACACCACGTTTCTTTACCTAGATGGCATGATTCTCTTCAAACAACATTAGTCTGTCATGTTAGTTTATTTAGTTCACAGAGGGAAAATGAGGAGTGAACGAAAGTTTAATTTACTTTCAACACAGTGTGTGTGTGTGTGTGTGCGTGTGTGTGAGTGTGTCTGGGTGTGTGTGTGTGTGTGTGTGTGCGTGCGTGTGTCTGTGTGTGTGTCTGTGTGTGTGTGTGTGTCTGTGCGTGCGTGCGTGTGTCTGTGTGTGTGTGAGTGTGTCTGGGTGTGTGTGTGTGTGTGTGTGTCTGTGTGTGTGCGTGAGTGTGTGTGTGTGTGTGAGTGTGTCTGGGTGTGTGTGTGTGTGTGTGTCTGTGTGTGTGCGTGAGTGTGTGTGTGTGTGAGTGTGTCTGGGTGTGTGTGTGTGTGTCTGTGTCTGTGCGTGTGCGTGACCGTCACAATTACCTATTCATCCCAGACAGATAGACCCATGAAGGGGAGAGTGGGAGTGCACTGCACCAGGGCACGTGGCGAGAGGACATCTATTGTGAAATGAGATGCAGCCCTTGATGTTTATTTAACTGTAGGTGGGAAGAGACGAGCGTTAGTTTCTATGTCAGTCTACGTCAGTACCTTTTAGGGCGGTCTCCATCGGTGGCCCTGCATATATATATATATATATATGTGTCTGTACCTCCGTCTCTTAACTAAACAACACCGGCAGAGAGAAACACTGATCTAACACACTACTGTACACCTCTCAGCTGACAACTCTATTGGTACAAGGATGCAGCCAGAGGAATACAACCGTAGAGGTGAGCTGGGCTTCTTCTCCATATAGCTGAGGAAAGCTACAACCACCTAGCTAGATTGTAGCTAGGTATTGTAGGTAGGTATTTTATGTTGTTATTGTAGGTAGTTATTGTAGGTAGTTATTGTAGGTAGTTATTGTAGGTAGTTATTTTAGGTAGTTGTAGGTAGTTATTGTAGGTACCGGTAGGTATTTTTGGTAGGTATTGTAGGTAGTTATTGTAGGTATTTATTTTAGGTAGGTATTTTAGGTAGTTATTGTAGGTAGTTATTGTAGGCAGGTAGATGGTTGGTGTTGTAGGTAGATCAATGGTTGGTGTTGTAGGTAGGTAGATGGGGACAATGAAAGGCCACTATAAAATATACAGTTTTGTCATACTGTACAATGCAATGCCACAGATGTGTCAGGTTTTGAGGGAGCGTGGAAATGGCATGCAGACTACAGGAATGTACACCAGAGCGGTTGCCAGAGAATTGAATGTTAATTTCTCTACCATAAGCCGCCTCCAACGATGTTTTAGAGAATTTGACAGTACGTCCAATCGGCCTCGTTAAACACGCCAGCCCAGGACCTCCACATCCGGCTTCTTCACCTGTAGGATCATCTGAGACCAGCCACCCAGACAGCTGATGAAACTGTGGGTTTGTCTGAGACCAGCCACCCAGACAGCTGATGAAACTGTGGGTTTGTCTGAGACCAGCCACCCAGACAGATGATGAAACTGTGGGTTTGTCTGAGACCAGCCACCCAGACAGCTGATGAAACAGTGGGTTTGTCTGAGACCAGCCACCCAGACAGATGATGAAACAGTGGGTTTGTCTGAGACCAGCCACCCAGACAGCTGATGAAACAGTGGGTTTGTCTGAGACCAGCCACCCAGACAGCTGATGAAACAGTGGGTTTGTCTGAGACCAGCCACCTGGACAGCTGATGAAACTGTAATAAAGCTCTTTTGTGGGGAAAAAATATATTCTGATTGGCTGGGCCTGGTTTCCCAGTAGATGGACCTGGCTCCCAAATGGGTGGGCCGACGTCTCCCTGGCCCACTCATCATGTGGGTAGACCCTGTCATGTGAAATCCATAGATTAGGGCCTAATGAATTTATTTAAATGAACTGATTTCCTTTGGGGGGAAAAAAGTCCTTATATGAACTGTAACTCAACTGTAAAATCATTGACATTTTCTGCATGTTGCGTTTATATATTGTCTCAGTATAATATGCTATCTCATATTGTGTAATCTGTCTGTTGTTTTGTTATACCCTTAAGAAGACCAAAACACAGTGATGTTAATCCTCTTACATCTATTTCTATAGATCTCAAAGAGTGGTTGAACATTGTTTGCGATTGATATCCTATATAATATAATATGCTATCTCATATTGTGTAATCTGTCTGTTGTTTTGTTATACCCTGAAGAAGACCAAAACACAGTGATGTTAATCCTCTTACATCTATTTCTATAGATCTCAAAGAGTGGTTGAACATTGTTTGCGATTGATATCCTATATAATATAATATGCTATCTCATATTGTGTAATCTGTCTGTTGTTTTGTTATACCCTGAAGAAGACCAAAACACAGTGATGTTAATCCTCTTACATCTATTTCTATAGATCTCAAAGAGTGGTTGAACATTGTTTGCGATTGATATCCTATATAATATAATATGCTATCTCATATTGTGTAATCTGTCTGTTGTTTTGTTATACCCTGAAGAAGACCAAAACACAGTGATGTTAATCCTCTTACATCTATTTCTATAGATCTCAAAGAGTGGTTGAACATTGTTTGCGATTGATATCCTATATAATATAATATGCTATCTCATATTGTGTAATCTGTCTGTTGTTTTGTTATACCCTGAAGAAGACCAAAACACAGTGATGTTAATCCTCTTACATCTATTTCTATAGATCTCAAAGAGTGGTTGAACATTGTTTGCGATTGATATCCTATATAATATAATATGCTATCTCATATTGTGTAATCTGTCTGTTGTTTTGTTATACCCTGAAGAAGACCAAAACACAGTGATGTTAATCCTCTTACATCTATTTCTATAGATCTCAAAGAGTGGTTGAACATTGTTTGCGATTGATATCCTATATAATATAATATGCTATCTCATATTGTGTAATCTGTCTGTTGTTTTGTTATACCCCGAAGAAGACCAAAACACAGTGATGTTAATCCTCTTACATCTATTTCTACAGATCTCAAAGAGTGGTTGAACATTGTTTGTGATTGATATCCTATATAATATAATAGGCTAACTAATATTGTGTAATCTGACTGTTGTGTGTTGTCCGTCGCCCAGGTAAGGAGATGGTGGATTACATCACTAGGTACCTGACCACCATCAGAGAGAGGAAGGTGACCCCAGGCCCAGAGGTGAAGCCTGGCTATATGAGAGAGCTGCTGCCAGACAGCGCCCCCACTGACCCGGAGGACTGGGACTGTATCTTCAGGGACATAGAGAAGGTCATCATGCCTGGGGTACGTTATGTTCACACATGATATACTCAGCAAAAAAAGAAACGTCCCCTTTTCAGGACCCTGTCTTTCAAAGAGAATTCGTAAAAATCCAAATAACGTTGGACAGATCATTGTAAAGGGTTTAAACAATGTTTCCCATGCTTGTTTAATGAACCATAAACAATTAATGAACATGCTCCTGTCGAACGGTTGTTAAGACACTAACAGCTTACAGACCGTAGGCTATTAATGTCACAGTTATGAAAACTTAGGACACTAAAGAGGCCTTTCTACTGACTCTGAAAAACACCAAAAGAATGATGCCCAGGGTCCCTGCTCATCTGCGTGAACATGCCTTAGGCATGCTGCAAGGAGGCATGAGGACTGCAGATGTGGCCAGGGCAATAAATTGCATTGTCCATACTGTGAGACGCCTAAGACAGTGCTACAGGGAGACAGGACGGACAGCTGATTGTACAGGATCGGTACATCCGAACATCACACCTGCGGGACAGGTACAGGATGGCAACAACAACTGCCCGAGTTACACCAGGAACGCACAATCCCTCCATCAGTGCTCAGACTGTTCGCAATAGGCTGAGAGTGGCTGGACTGAGATCTTGTAGGCCTGTTGTAAGGCAGGTCCTCACCAGACATCACCGGCAACCACGTCGCCTTTGGTGGTGGAGGGTCCGTCATTTTCTGGGGCGGTGTGTCACAGAATCATCGGACTGAGCTTGTTGTCATTTCAGGAAATCTCAACGCTGTGCGTTACAGGGAAGACATCATCCTCCCTCATGTGGTACCCTTCCTGCAGGCTCATCCTGACATCACCCTCCAGCATGACAATGCCACCAGCCATACTGATCGTTCTGTGCATGATTTCCTGCAAGACAGGAATGTCAGTGTTCTGCCATGGCCAGTGAAGAGCCCAGATCTCAATCCCATTGAGCACGTCTGGGACCGGATCGGAGGGTGAGGGCTAGGGTCATTCCCCCCCAGAAATGTCCGGGATCTTGCATGTGCCTTGGTGGAAGAGTGGGGTACAGTCTCACAGCAGGAACTGACAAATCTGGTGCAGTCTATGAGGAGATGCACTGCAGTACTTAATGCAGCTGGTGGCCACACCAGATACTGACTGTTAATGTTGATTTTGACCCCCCTTTGTTCAGGGACACATTATTCAATTTCTGTTAGTCACGTGTCTGTGGAACTTGTTCAGTTTATGTCTCAGTTGTTGAATCTTGTTATGTTCATACAAATATGTACACATGTTAAGTTGAAAATAAAAATTAACAGAAGATAAACACAGTTGACAGTGAGAGGACGTATCTTGCCGAATGACTATGAGACGTTACCAGGACCATTGTGGATCAAACATCGATTGTTCACTGTAACTTGTTCACTGTAACTTGTTCACTGTAACTTGTTCACTGTAACTTGTAAGGATATTCTGTCACCCAAAGTATATTTCTGGCGGCACTAATAATGGAGTGTGTGTGTGTGTGTGTGTGCGTGCGTGCGTGCGTGCGTGCGTTGGTCAGGTGGTCCACTGGCAGAGCCCCTACATGCATGCGTACTATCCAGCCCTGACCTCCTGGCCCTCCATGTTAGGAGACATGTTGGCTGACGCCATCAACAACATCGGATTCACCTGGGTAACTGTCTTACCACGTCAAACTTCATTTACACTTTGTGTGGAACCACACAAAATTAACTCACTTAATCATCCAACTCAACTTTTGGTTTAAAGACTCGAATATCATGTTTGTTTAAAAAATATATATTTCCTGGTAACACATTAACTGTGACATCAAGTTTGTGAGTTTTTTTTTTTATCTATTAAGTTACTTTGGATACAATCATCTGCTACAGAAAACCCCTGCAGGAAATCCTATAGTGGTGTGATACTATAATTGTAATGACTATTTATGATAGAATAACATGATGTTGTTGTGTGTTGGGTCCAGGCCTCCAGCCCGGCGTGTACAGAGCTGGAGATGAATGTGATGGATTGGTTGTGTAAAGCTCTTGGTCTCCCCACATTCTTCCTCCATCACCACCCAGAAAGCACCGGGGGAGGAATACTGCAGGTAGGATAGATACACCTGGATACACCTGACCATACTCACCTTACAGTACTAACTAGACAGCACCAGGGGAGGAATACTGCAGGTAGGATAGATACACCTGACCATACCTGACCATACCTGACCATACTCACCTTACAGTACCAACTAGACAGCACCAGGGGAGGAATACTGCAGGTAGGATAGATACACCTGACCATACCTGACCATACTCACCTTACAGTACCAACTAGACAGCACCGGGGGAGGAATACTGCAGGTAGGATAGATACACCTGACCATACCTGACCATACTCACCTTACAGTACCAACTAGACAGCACCAGGGGAGGAATACTGCAGGTAGGATAGATACACCTGACCATACTCACCTTACAGTACCAACTAGACAGCACCAGGGGAGGAATACTGCAGGTAGGACAGATACACCTGACCATACCTGACCATACTCACCTTACAGTACCAACCAGACAGCACCGGGGGAGGAATACTGCAGGTAGGATAGATACACCTGGATACACCTGACCATACTCACCTTACAGTACCAACTAGACAGCACCAGGGGGGGAATACTGCAGGTAGGATAGATACACCTGACCATACCTGACCATACCTGACCATACTCAACTTACAGTACCAACCAGACAGCACCAGGGGAGGAATACTGCAGGTAGGATAGATACACCTGGATACACCTGACCATACTCAACTTACAGTACCAACCAGAGAGCACCGGGGGAGGAATACTGCAGGTAGGATAGATACACCTGACCATACTCACCTTACAGTACCAACTAGACAGCACCGGGGGAGGAATACTGCAGGTAGGATAGATACACCTGGATACACCTGACCATACTCACCTTACAGTACCAACTAGACAGCACCAGGGGAGGAATACTGCAGGTAGGATAGATACACCTGACCATACTCACCTTACAGTACCAACTAGACAGCACCGGGGGAGGAATACTGCAGGTAGGATAGATACACCTGACCATACTCACCTTACAGTACCAACTAGACAGCACCGGGGGAGGAATACTGCAGGTAGGATAGATACACCTGGATACACCTGACCATACTCACCTTACAGTACCAACCAGACAGCACCAGGGGAGGAATACTGCAGGTAGGATAGATACACCTGGATACACCTGACCATACTCACCTTACAGTACCAACTAGACAGCACCAGGGGAGGAATAGGCAGGTAGGATAGATACACCTGGATACACCTGACCATACCTGACCATACTCACCTTACAGTACCAACTAGACAGCACCGGGGGAGGAATAGGCAGGTAGGATAGATACACCTGACCATACCTGACCATACTCACCTTACAGAACCAACCAGACAGCACCAGGGGAGGAATACTGCAGGTAGGATAGATACACCTGGATACACCTGACCATACTGAAGAATACTGCAGGTAGGATAGATACACCTGACCATACTCACCTTACAGTACCAACTAGACAGCACCGGGGGAGGAATAGGCAGGTAGGATAGATACACCTGGATACACCTGACCATACTCACCTTACAGTACCAACTAGACAGCACCGGGGGAGGAATAGGCAGGTAGGATAGATACACCTGGATACACCTGACCATACTCACCTTACAGTACCAACTAGACAGCACCGGGGGAGGAATAGGCAGGTAGGATAGATACACCTGACCATACTCACCTTACAGTACCAACTAGACAGCACCGGGGGAGGAATACTGCAGGTAGGATAGATACACCTGACCATACCTGACCATACTCACCTTACAGTACCAACTAGACAGCACCGGGGGAGGAATAGGCAGGTAGGATAGATACACCTGACCATACTCACCTTACAGTACCAACTAGACAGCACCGGGGGAGAAATACTGCAGGTAGGATAGATACACCTGGATACACCTGACCATACTCACCTTACAGTACCAACCAGACAGCACCGGGGGAGGAATACTGCAGGTAGGATAGATACACCTGGATACACCTGACCATACTCACCTTACAGTACCAACTAGACAGCACCAGGGGAGGAATAGGCAGGTAGGACAGATACACCTGACCATACTCACCTTACAGTACCAACTAGACAGCACCGGGGGAGGAATACTGCAGGTAGGATAGATACACCTGACCATACCTGACCATACTCACCTTACAGTACCAACCAGACAGCACCGGGGGAGGAATACTGCAGGTAGGATAGATACACCTGGATACACCTGACCATACTCACCTTACAGTACCAACTAGACAGCACCAGGGGAGGAATAGGCAGGTAGCACAGATACACCTGACCATACTCACCTTACAGTACCAACCAGACAGCACCGGGGGAGGAATACTGCAGGTAGGATAGATACACCTGACCATACCTGACCATACTCACCTTACAGTACCAACTAGACAGCACCGGGGGAGGAATACTGCAGGTAGGATAGATACACCTGACCATACCTGACCATACTCACCTTACAGTACCAACTAGACAGCACCAGGGGAGGAATACTGCAGGTAGGATAGATACACCTGACCATACCTGACCATACTCACCTTACAGTACCAACCAGACAGCACCAGGGGAGGAATACTGCAGGTAGGATAGATACACCTGGATACACCTGACCACACTCACCTTACAGTACCAACTAGACAGCACCAGGGGAGGAATAGGCAGGTAGGATAGATACACCTGGATACACCTGACCATACTCACCTTACAGTACCAACCAGACAGCACCGGGGGAGGAATACTGCAGGTAGGATAGATACACCTGGATACACCTGACCATACTCACCTTACAGTACCAACTAGACAGCACCAGGGGAGGAATACTGCAGGTAGGATAGATACACCTGACCATACCTGACCATACTCACCTTACAGTACCAACTAGACAGCACCAGGGGAGGAATAGGCAGGTAGGACAGATACACCTGACCATACTCACCTTACAGTACCAACCAGACAGCACCGGGGGAGGAATACTGCAGGTAGGATAGATACACCTGGATACACCTGACCATACTCACCTTACAGTACCAACCAGACAGCACCGGGGGAGGAATACTGCAGGTAGGACAGATACACCTGACCATACTCACCTTACAGTACCAACCAGACAGCACCGGGGGAGGAATACTGCAGGTAGGATAGATACACCTGGATACACCTGACCATACTCACCTTACAGTACCAACTAGACAGCACCGGGGGAGGAATACTGCAGGTAGGATAGATACACCTGACCATACCTGACCATACTCACCTTACAGTACCAACTAGACAGCACCGGGGGAGGAATACTGCAGGTAGGATAGATACACCTGACCATACCTGACCATACTCACCTTACAGTACCAACCAGACAGCACCGGGGGAGGAATACTGCAGGTAGGATAGATACACCTGACCATACCTGACCATACTCACCTTACAGTACCAACCAGACAGCACCGGGGGAGGAATACTGCAGGTAGGATAGATACACCTGGATACACCTGACCATACTCACCTTACAGTACCAACCAGACAGCACCGGGGGAGGAATACTGCAGGTAGGACAGATACACCTGACCATACTCACCTTACAGTACCAACTAGACAGCACCGGGGGAGGAATACTGCAGGTAGGATAGATACACCTGACCATACCTGACCATACTCACCTTACAGTACCAACTAGACAGCACCGGGGGAGGAATACTGCAGGTAGGATAGATACACCTGACCATACCTGACCATACTCACCTTACAGTACCAACCAGACAGCACCGGGGGAGAAATACTGCAGGTAGGATAGATACACCTGGATACACCTGACCATACTCACCTTACAGTACCAACCAGACAGCACCGGGGGAGGAATACTGCAGGTAGGATAGATACACCTGGATACACCTGACCATACTCACCTTACAGTACCAACTAGACAGCACCAGGGGAGGAATAGGCAGGTAGGACAGATACACCTGACCATACTCACCTTACAGTACCAACTAGACAGCACCAGGGGAGGAATAGGCAGGTAGGATAGATACACCTGGATACACCTGACCATACTCACCTTACAGTACCAACCAGACAGCACCAGGGGAGGAATACTGCAGGTAGGATAGATACACCTGGATACACCTGACCATACTCACCTTACAGTACCAACTAGACAGCACCGGGGGAGGAATAGACAGGTAGGATAGATACACCTGACCATACCTGACCATACCTGACCATACTCACCTTACAGTACCAACCAGACAGCACCGGGGGAGGAATACTGCAGGTAGGATAGATACACCTGACCATACCTGACCATACTCACCTTACAGTACCAACCAGACAGCACCGGGGGAGGAATACTGCAGGTAGGATAGATACACCTGGATACACCTGACCATACTCACCTTACAGTACCAACCAGACAGCACCGGGGGAGGAATACTGCAGGTAGGATAGATACACCTGGATACACCTGATTATACTCACCTTACAGTACCAACTAGACAGCACCAGGGGAGGAATAGGCAGGTAGGATAGATACACCTGGATACACCTGACCATACTCACCTTACAGTACCAACTAGACAGCACCGGGGGAGGAATACTGCAGGTAGGATAGATACACCTGACCATACCTGACCATACTCACCTTACAGTACCAACCAGACAGCACCGGGGGAGGAATACTGCAGGTAGGATAGATACACCTGGATACACCTGACCATACTCACCTTACAGTACCAACTAGACAGCACCAGGGGAGGAATAGGCAGGTAGGACAGATACACCTGACCATACTCACCTTACAGTACCAACCAGACAGCACCGGGGGAGGAATACTGCAGGTAGGATAGATACACCTGACCATACCTGACCATACTCACCTTACAGTACCAACTAGACAGCACCGGGGGAGGAATACTGCAGGTAGGATAGATACACCTGACCATACCTGACCATACTCACCTTACAGTACCAACTAGACAGCACCAGGGGAGGAATAGGCAGGTAGGACAGATACACCTGGATACACCTGACCATACCTTACCATACTCACCTTACAGTACCAACCAGACAGCACCGGGGGAGGAATACTGCAGGTAGGATAGATACACCTGGATACACCTGACCATACTCACCTTACAGTACCAACTAGACAGCACCGGGGGAGGAATAGGCAGGTAGGATAGATACACCTGGATACACCTGACCATACTCACCTTACAGTACCAACTAGACAGCACCGGGGGAGGAATAGGCAGGTAGGATAGATACACCTGACCATACTCACCTTACAGTACCAACTAGACAGCACCGGGGGAGGAATACTGCAGGTAGGATAGATACACCTGACCATACCTGACCATACCTGACCACACTCACCTTACAGTACCAACCAGACAGCACCGGGGGAGAAATACTGCAGGTAGGATAGATACACCTGGATACACCTGACCATACTCACCTTACAGTACCAACCAGACAGCACCGGGGGAGGAATACTGCAGGTAGGATAGATACACCTGGATACACCTGACCATACTCACCTTACAGTACCAACTAGACAGCACCAGGGGAGGAATAGGCAGGTAGGACAGATACACCTGACCATACTCACCTTACAGTACCAACTAGACAGCACCGGGGGAGGAATACTGCAGGTAGGATAGATACACCTGACCATACCTGACCATACTCACCTTACAGTACCAACCAGACAGCACCGGGGGAGGAATACTGCAGGTAGGATAGATACACCTGGATACACCTGACCATACTCACCTTACAGTACCAACTAGACAGCACCAGGGGAGGAATAGGCAGGTAGGACAGATACACCTGACCATACTCACCTTACAGTACCAACCAGACAGCACCGGGGGAGGAATACTGCAGGTAGGATAGATACACCTGACCATACCTGACCATACTCACCTTACAGTACCAACCAGACAGCACCAGGGGAGGAATAGGCAGGTAGGATAGATACACCTGGATACACCTGACCATACTCACCTTACAGTACCAACTAGACAGCACCGGGGGAGGAATACTGCAGGTAGGATAGATACACCTGACCATACCTGACCATACTCACCTTACAGTACCAACTAGACAGCACCAGGGGAGGAATACTGCAGGTAGGATAGATATACCTGACCATACCTGACCATACTCACCTTACAGTACCATCCAGACAGCACCAGGGGAGGAATACTGCAGGTAGGATAGATACACCTGGATACACCTGACCACACCTGACCATACTCACCTTACAGTACCATCCAGACAGCACCAGGGGAGGAATACTGCAGGTAGGATAGATACACCTGGATACACCTGACCATACTCACCTTACAGTACCAACTAGACAGCACCGGGGGAGGAATACTGCAGGTAGGATAGATACACCTGACCATACCTGACCATACCTGACCATACTCACCTTACAGTACCAACCAGACAGCACCGGGGGAGGAATACTGCAGGTAGGATAGATACACCTGGATACACCTGACCATACTCACCTTACAGTACCACCCAGACAGCACCGGGGGAGGAATACTGCAGGTAGGATAGATACACCTGACCATACCTGACCATACCTGACCATACTCACCTTACAGTACCAACCAGACAGCACCGGGGGAGGAATACTGCAGGTAGGATAGATACACCTGACCATACCTGACCATACTCACCTTACAGTACCAACCAGACAGCACCGGGGGAGGAATACTGCAGGTAGGATAGATACACCTGACCATACTCACCTTACAGTACCAACTAGACAGCACCGGGGGAGGAATACTGCAGGTAGGACAGATACACCTGGATACACCTGACCATACTCACCTTACAGTACCAACTAGACAGCACCAGGGGAGGAATAGGCAGGTAGGATAGATACACCTGGATACACCTGACCATACTGAGGAATACTGCAGGTAGACATGTACCTGACTGGCTACTGGAGAGAGACATATACTCTCACAGCACCACCTAGTGGTGAATGGGAATACCATTCTCTACACTCCTCTCAGAGCAGTAAATAAGAGCTCTCAGGTGTTTCAGTTCACATAAACGTAGTGCTTTTCTCTCTCCCTCTTTGTCTCCCTCCCTCCCTCCCCCCATACCTCTCTCCTCTCAGAGCACAGTGAGTGAGAGTAGTCTGGTAGCTCTGCTAGCTGCCAGGAAGCACAGGATCCAGCAGCTGAAGAGGACAGATCCAGCAGACAGAGACCTGGACGACTCAGTGGTCAACTCCAGACTGGTTGCCTACGCATCAGACCAGGTCAAGATGGGATGGGTTAGGGACCCACACACACACGCACATATGCAACGTTTGCAAATACACACATACACACACACACACACACACACACACACACCCACACACACACACACACACACAAATAGTGAGTTCTGCATAATGAGAGATTGTCTGTCTGTCCGTGTGTCCGTCCATCTCTCCGTCTGCTCTCTGCCTCTATCAGGCTCACTCCTCAGTGGAGAAGGCAGGTCTGATCTCCCTGGTGAAGATCAGGTTCCTCCCTCCAGACGACCACTTCTCCCTGAGAGGAGACACTCTGAAACAGGCCATCCAGGAGGACAGGAGGAGAGGACTGGTACCTGTCATGGTAGGTCATGGTAGGGTATATTAGGGGGCGGTAGGTCATGGTAGGGTATATTAGGGGGTGGTAGGTCATGGTAGGGTATATTAGGGGGTGGTAGGTCATGGTAGGGTATATTAGGAGGTGGTAGGTCATGGTAGGGTATATTAGCGGACGGTAGGTCATGGTAGGGTATATTAGGGGGTGGTAGGTCATGGTAGGGTATATTAGGGGGTGGTAGGTCATGGTAGGGTATATTAGGGGATGGTAGGTCATGGTAGGGTATATTAGGGGAAGGTAGGTCATGGTAGGGTATATTAGGGGGTGGTAGGTCATGGTAGGGTATATTAGGGGGTGGTAGGTCATGGTAGGGTATATTAGGGGAAGGTAGGTCATGGTAGGGTATATTAGGGGGTGGTAGGTCATGGTAGGGTATATTAGGGGATGGTAGTTTATGGTAGGGTATATTAGGGGAAGGTAGGTCATGGTAGGGTATATTAGGGGAAGGTAGATCATGGTAGGGTATATTAGGGGGCGGTAGGTCATGGTAGGGTATATTAGGGGGCGGTAGGTCATGGTTGGGTATATTAAGGGATGTTAATCAATGTAGGGTATATTAGGGGATGGTAGGTCATAAACAGTTGTAACCAAACCAAAGATCATGTTAGTTTGTTTGTTTGTTTCAGCTGTGTGCCACTCTGGGGACCACGGGGGTGTGTGCCTTCGACGACCTGTCAGAGCTGGGACCAGTGTGTACGTCTGTACCCCCCTACCTCCTCATTATTATACACACCTGTATGACATACAACATGTACCACACATAACATGTATGACATATGACCTTTGTATGACTTTGGAGAATCTCAGCGTCCTGGGTCCGTATTCATAAAGAGTCTCAGAGTAACAGCGCTGATCATGAATGGACGGGTTGCTCTGCTCCTGTGAGCCATTCCTCCTCGCACAAGCCATGGTTCCCGCAAGGCTACTTTAGACTTACTCTGAGACGCTGTATGAATACAGATCAGGGTCGCAGGTTCAAGTTCCACTCGGACTCCCACCACCCCCCCAGATTCTCTGCAAAACGTGTTTGTATTCCTCCCCCTGCCTGGCCTAGGTGCAGAGGAAGGTCTGTGGCTGCATGTGGATGCAGCGTACGCAGGCTCAGCGTTTCTCTGCACTGAGCTGAGAGGACCTCTGGGGGGTATAGAGTACGCTGACTCCTTCGCGTTCAACCCCTCCAAATGGATGATGGTCCACTTCGACTGCACTGCCTTCTGGTGAGAGAGAAGGGAAGGAGGGAGGGAGGGAGGGAGGGAGGGAGGGAGGGAGGGAGGGAGGGAGGGAGGGAGGGAGGGAGGGAAGGAAGGAAGGAGAGGGGAAGGGGAGGGAGAGAGGGAGAGAGAATGCGGAGGGAGAGAGGAATGGGAGGGAGAGAGGAATGGGAGGGAGAGAGGGAGAGAGAGAGAGGAAGGGGATAAAGGAAGAGAGAGGGAGGGAGGAAGACCTGGTTGTCATCCCGTCCTGCAGTCTAATGACCAAAACGCCCTCTAGTGGCCTCATGGGGGGAATATTAATAATAATTAAATTAACATTATTTCAGAAAGACAGCCGGAATTCTGGTGATTCTATGTCAAACGGTTGTGTTATATTTAGTCTTCTGTGATGTATATAAAATGTAATATTGGGATACAAACTCAAAGTGTAATACATTTCAACTCTATATCTGACAGGTGTCTTCTGTTTTTAAACCCATAACCATGTGTGTGAAGTTGAATTTGTTTATTAACACTACCAAGAAACATTGTGTGACCCTGATTTAGCCCACTGCAGTAAAATGTTTTAAAAAGAGAGAGGGGGGGTAGAGAGGAGTTGTGACGACCCTCGAGGGCTTTCCAGACACGAAGTGGTGGCGGCGTTGCCCATTCATCAAATCAAATCAAATCAAATTTGTCACATACACATGGTTAGCAGATGTTATTGGTCACATACACATGGTTAGCAGATGTTATTGGTCACATACACATGGTTAGCAGATGTTATTGGTCACATACACACGGTTAGCAGATGTTATTGGTCACATACACATGGTTAGCAGATGTTATTGGTCACATACACATGGTTAGCAGATGTTATTGGTCACATACACATGGTTAGGAGATGTTAATGGTCACATACACATGGTTAGCAGATGTTATTGGTTACCAGATGTTATTGGTCACATACACATGGTTAGTAGATGTTATTGGTTACCAGATGTTATTGGTCACATACACATGGTTAGCATATGTTATTGGTCACATACACATGGTTAGCAGATGTTATTGGTCACATACACATGGTTAGCAGATGTTATTGGTCACATACACATGGTTAGCAGATGTTATTGGTCACATACACATGGTTAGCAGATGTTATTGGTCACATACACATGGTTAGCAGATGTTAATGCGAGTGTAGCAAAATGCTTGTGCTTCTAGTTCCGACAATGCAGTAATAACCAACGAGTAATCTAGCTAACAATTCCAAAACTACTACCTTATACACACAGGTGTAAAGGGATAAAGAATATGTACATAAAGATATATGAATGAGTGATGGTACAGAACGGCATAGGCAAGATGCAGTAGATGGTATAGAGTACAGTATATACATATGAGATGAGGGTATGTTAACAAAGTGGCTAGTGATACATGTATTACATAAAGATGCAGTAGATGATATAGAGTACAGTATATACATATACATATGAGATGAATAATGTAGGGTAAGTAACATTATATTAAGTAGCATTGTTTAAAGTGGCTAGTGATATACATTTACATCAATTTCCATCAATTCCCAATATTAAAGTGAGCTGGAGTTGAGTCCGTGTCAGTGTCAGTGTGTTGGCAGCAGCCACTCAATGTTAGTGGTGGCTGTTTAACAGTCTGATGGCCTTGAGATAGAAGCTGTTTTTTATTGATTGGAGCTAGGCTCGTGCACGTGAAAGCCACTCAGCCAAGGCAGAGAAAATAGGACTGCTCTATTTGGGCTAACTCTGCTCAGCCCCACGGCATCCTGTCTGCAAAGAGATGTAGTAACATGTTTTTCTACGGTGGTCCTAACAGGGTGAAGGACAAGTACAAGCTCCAACAAACCTTCAGTGTCGACCCGGTCTACCTCAGACACGAAAACTCAGACCAAGCCACCGACTTCATGGTACACACTACCCTACATTTGACTTTTTAGTCATTAAGCAGACGCGCTTATCCAGAGCGACTTGCAGTAGTGAGTGCAGACATTTTCCTACTTTCTTCGGACTGGTTCCCCTGTGGGAATCGAACCCACAACCCTGGCGTTGCAAACTGAGCCACGCTCTATACTTATCTACCAATTTGCAGAATTTATTTTTAGCATTTCCTTCACGGTACAACACTATCTACCTTTTTTTATGCTCATGTGATCATCTCATCAACATTGTTGGTCCAACTTCTGCCTTTTAACACAGATCTAGGATCAGCAGTACCCAAATCCTAACATTAACCACTGTTCGGGAAAGCATGCAAAACTTCTTGAAACTGATCTTGAAACTGATCTGGATCTTGAACCTGATCTTGAACCTGATCTGGATCTTGAAACTGATCTGGATCTTGAAACTGATCTTGAAACTGATCTGGATCTTGAAACTGATCTGGATCTTGAACCTGATCTGGAACCTGATCTGGATCTTAATCTTACTATATATGTTAATGTTGATTTGAATGTTTTAACCTTGATCCTGATCCACTGTGTCTGTCAGCATTGGCAGATCCCCCTGAGTCGACGGTTCCGCTCTCTGAAGCTGTGGTTTGTGATGCGCTGCTTCGGTCTGAAGAACCTCCAGGGACACATCAGACACGTATGTAACCTGTCTGTCTGTCTGTCTGTCTATCTGTCTGTCTGTCTGTCTGACTGTCTGTCTGTCTGTGTGTGTGTGTGTTTCTGTCTGTCTATCTGTGTGTCTGTCTGTCTGTCTGTCTGTCTGTCTGTGTGTCTGACTGTCTGTCTGTCTGTGTGTCTGTCTGTCTGTCTGTCTGTGTGTTTGTCTGTCTGTCTGTCTGTTTCTTTCTCCCTCTGTAATTTGAGATGCTACATTACAGGGACTGACCTCTACGTTTGTGTTTTCAGGGTGTAGAGATGGCTAAGCTACTGGAGTCCCTGGTTAGATGTGACCCTAACTTTGACATGCCTGCTGATAGACACCTTGGCTTGGTGGTCTTCTGTCTCAAGGTATGTGGCCTATACTTGTGTTGTGTGGTATTGTATTGTAAAGTTGTGTTGTATTGTATTGTAAAGTTGTGTTGTATTGTATTGTAAAGTTGTGTTGTATTGTATTGTAAAGTTGTGTTGTATTGTAAAGTTGTGTTGTGTTGTATTGTAAAGTTGTGTTGTATTGTATTGTAAAGTTGTGTTGTGTTGTGTTGTATTGTAAAGTTGTGTTGTATTGTATTGTAAAGTTGTGTTGTGTTGTGTTGTATTGTAAAGTTGTGTTGTATTGTATTGTAAAGTTGTGTTGTGTTGTATTATATTGTAAAGTTGTGTTGTATTGTAAAGTTGTGTTGTATTGTATTGTAAAGTTGTGTTGTATTGTATTGTAAAGTTGTGTTGTATTGTATTGTAAAGTTGTGTTGTAATGTAAAGTTGTGTTGTATTGTGTTGTAAAGTTGTAACGTTGTGTTGTATTGTATTGTAAAGTTGTGTTGTATTGTATTGTAAAGGTGTGTTGTATTGTATTGTAAAGTTGTTTTGTAAAGTTGTGTTGTATTGTTAAGTTGTGTTGTGTTGTGTTGTATTGTATTATACAATTGTGTTGTGTTGTATTGTAAAGTTGTGTTGTATTGTATTGTAAAGTTGTGTTGTAAAGTAATGTTGTGTTGTATTGTGTTGTATTGTAAAGTTGTGTTGTAAAGTTGTGTTGTGTTGTATTGTGTTGTATTGTAAAGTTGTGTTGTGTTGTGTTGTGTTGTATTGTGTTGTATTGTATTGTAAAGTTGTGTTGTAAAGTTGTGTTGTATTGTACATTTGTGTTGTAAAGTTATGTTGTGTTGTATTGTGTTGTATTGTAAAATTGTGTTGTAAAGTTCTGTTGTGTTGTATCAAATACTGTACATCTCCCATTGAAGAACATTTGAACAGGATTCACCATCTCACACAGAACACAGTATAGAGATATAACACAGTATAGAGATAGAGATAGAACACAGTATAGAGATAGAACACAGTAGAGTGATAGAGATAGAACACAGTATAGAGATAGAGATAGAACACAGTATAGAGATAGAGAAAACACAGTATAGAGATATAACACAGTATAGAGATAGAGATAAAAACAGTATAGAGATAGAGAGAACACAGTATAGAGATAGAACACAGTATAGAGATAGAACACAGTATAGAGAAACACAGTATAGAGATAGAGAAAACACAGTATAGAGATATAACACAGTATAGAGATATAACACAGTATAGAGATAGAGATAAAAACAGTATAGAGATAGAGATAGAACACAGTATAGAGATAAAACACAGTATAGAGATAGAGATAGAACACAGTATAGAGATAGAACACAGTATAGAGATAGAGATAGAACACATTGTAGAGATATAATACAGTATAGAGATAGAGATAGAACACAGTATAGAGATAGAGATAAAACACAGTATAGAGATAGAACACAGTATAGAGATAGAACACAGTATAGAGATAGAGAAAACACAGTATAGAGATATAACACAGTATAGAGATAGAGATAAAAACAGTATAGAGATAGAGATAGAACACAGTATAGAGATAGAGAAAACACAGTATAGAGATATAACACAGTATAGAGATAGAGATAAAACACAGTATAGAGATAGAACACAGTATAGAGATAGAGATAAAACACAGTATAGAGATAGAACACAGTATAGAGATAGAACACAGTATAGAGATAGAGATAAAACACAGTATAGAGATAGGGATAGAGATAGAGACAGAGACAGAACACAGTATAGAGATAGAGATAGAACACAGTATAGAGATAGAGACAGGGATAGAGACAGAGACAGAACACAGTATAGAGATAGAGATAGGTCTCTGCAATGTCCACATAGCTAGTTCTTACATGTCATGGTCATCTGTGAACACACTGTATAGGTCAGAAGCCAGTCTGTTGCTCTGAGCTGGATAATGATTGACAAGGCTTGTTCATGGCAATTGGCAACTGCTATTACAGCGAGGAGTTCAAAGGTCAGTCATTGCAGGTTTAAGCCTATGAGGTAACAGGTATGTGTGTTATTATGATGCTCAAGGTTTATTTATTACATTTTACCTTTATTTAACTAGGCAAGTCAGTTAAGAACAAATTCTTATTTTCAATGAAAGCCTAGGAACAGTGGGTTAACTGCCTTGTTCAGGGGCAGAACAACAGATTTTTACCTTGTCAGCTCGGGGATTTGGTTACTATTCCAATGCTCTAACCACTAGGCTACCTGCCACCCCGTAAAGGGCAGAGCACTGATAGAGATAATTTCTTCACGTGGATAACCTGGGTGTGCCCAACCCACCTTTAAGGCTGGGAATCAATCTGAACACAGTCTTTGGACAATGCTCCACTTAAAGCTTATTTCTGGTTGAGTCTACATACGCAGCATTTTAATGAGGTCTCTGCTAACGTGGGACCATTGCCTTTAAAAGCAGCATTGTCTCCAACCTGATTGGATGGAATCCCGGCCTAAGTATTGATCCCAACTCCAACCTGATTTGGATTAGATCCGAGCCTAAGTATTGATCCCAACTCCAACCTGATTTGGATTAGATCCGAGCCTAAGTATTGAACCCAACTCTAGTTTGAATAAAAATGTAAATTTGATCACGTTCACATTTTCTCAGAACACAAATAAATGGGCCTATTTTAGGATATAAATACTGAGCTTACTTACATAATGTCAATTGAAATCTCGTCGCACTGCCTCTCCTCAAACTTACGTGAATGAGAAAAGGGCCAAACACAGGTTTCTCTCAACTGTCAAATATCTCTCTCTGTCTCCACCCACCCCTCTCTCCCCTTCCCTCTCTCTGTCTACCCCTCTCTCCCTCTCTCTCCCCCCCCTCCATCTCTGTCTCACCCTCCCTCTCTCTCTCTCTCAGGAAGGGAATGCTCTGACTCAGGAGTTGCTACGGCGACTGACGCGGTCCCGCACCATGTACCTTGTCCCCGCCGACATCGATGGGAAACGCATCATCCGCTTCACCGTGACGTCACAGCTGACCACCTCAGAGGACATTATCAGGGACTGGGACATCATTCGCAAAATGGCCGCCGACCTTCTGGCCGAGGAGGCCGAAAAACAGGCGGTCAGTAAAATGGAGGAGCAGCAGTCTCCAGTCAGAAAAACTGTTGAGAAGCTGTCAGAGACAAACCGTGATTTGGGGAATCACACAACAACAGCAGCAGAGGGCTTGGCTGCCTCTCTCATGACTAGGAAACCAAAGGAGATTGAAAAGGCCATCAGTGACACAGAGGACGAACCACTGAAAACACCCAAAGAGTTGGAGAACGGCCAGACACAGACCTGCCCCAAGACAGGATCCAAAGAGCTAGAGGTCGGCCCGACACAGACCAGTCCCAAGACAGGATCCAAAGAGCTTGAGGTCGGCCCGACACAGACCAGTCCCAAGACAGGATCCAAAGAGCTTGAGGTCGGCCCGAAACAGACCAGTCCCAAGACAGGATCCAAAGAGCTAGAGGCCGACCCGACACAGACCAGCCCCAAGAAGGGACCCATAGAGCTTGGGACCAGCCTGGCCCAGACCAGCCAGGACCCAGAGACAGGAGCCAGAGACGGCCCTGAGGAGATCCCCTGTACTGCTGCCTTCAGAGTTCAGAGGGTCCAACCACAGCTCCGCTTGGACAGTGATAAGACTGGATTTAGACCACAACCACCATTCTGGATGGATAAAGAAAAGTCTGGGTCTGAGAACAGGCCGAGGAGAACAGTACGCTCTCTGAGCTGCAGCAGTGAGCCCTTACCTGGCCCCATTGGGCCCCCGTTTGGTCATAACACTGACCCCCTTTCTAAGCCTCTCTCTAGCTCTGTCACGGACTCACAGCCTGGACATAAAGATTCAGACCTCATCCACCCCCTAAATGACACCCAGCTCAGACGTCTCTCTTCCAGCCCAAGCCCCTCAGGCCTCTTTCAGATCCCAGAGTGGCCTTCTCCAACCAATTCCAACCAGCTGGGAAAACGGGTCCTGAGGAAGCTCACCAAGTTCTACAGCTTGCCCAGTTTCTGCCACCTGTGGGTGCAGTGTGGGCGCTACCAGGTGTGCTGCCCTGTCAGGGGACTTCAGATCGCCCCAAAGCTCAGATCTCCCCAAAACCCTGGTCCTCCTCTGGGTGTAGGAGACTCCGCTGTTGGTCTTGTTCCTCTGTGACTCCAGTAGATACCGCTAACTTTCCTGCTCTACTGTAGCCAAGGTTAGCTCCTGGGTCGTATTCATTAGGCACAACGTAGCAAAAATGTTTTGCAATGGAAAATGAAAATGTATGTTTCTTATTGTACAAGACCATCTTGGTCCAATCCATTTTCTTCCATTTGGTGCCTGATGCATACGACCCTGTAGTCTCCCTACCAAATGTTTCCCACAAACACCTTTGTGGTTTCAGGGTGTAGAGATGGCTGAGCTCTTTCATTTATTTTAGATTTTTTTATCAGATATCATTTTATTTAAAGTGACACAGCCACACATCTCAGATAAATATACAATATGTTTTGTTTGTATTTATTAGAAAATCAATCTATATTTATTTATTTACAAATGACCCATACAGGTTTCAATTTTCACATTTTTTCTCAATAGTCATAAAATGTACATCAGATGAATAATTTAAGTTAATTTTAAAATAAGAGATTAACAGTTACAAAATCTGTTAAAAAAATAAAATCAATCACAAGTGTATCTTTCCATCAGAAATAGAGTGGTACATCTCCTGTGTCATGGGGATGTATCCCTTACTGTCCTCCAGGTAGTATAATCGATCCTGCATCATGGATGGGTTGAATCCCTCTTCGACTAGCTTCACCTTCATATGCTTGAATGTTCCAGTCACAGCCAGGGAATTCTGGGATATTTAAAATAAAATAAATTACATTAAAATGTATGTTTAATGAATATTAAGTGTTTTGAGAAAATCTTTTAAAAAAAGGTACAACCTGGGATCAGGGAATCTCTTCAACATGTCCCAGACGGTGGCTTTGAGTGCAAATAAAAGGTGTCATGACGATGATTGTAATTAGGACATTATTTCCACGGGATCACCTGTATGCGTATGAAGCGTGGTCGAGCGTAGCTGGGCAGGGAGGTCTTGACGTGCTCCAGCGTGGCTTTACTGTCAAACTCCATGTCATCTTTCAGTTTGATCGCTGCCATTCCAACCCTGCCCTCGTGTCCTGTGGGGGACGTCACAAAGCAGGATTCACCAAGAGAGACAGCTGACTTCGATACATTTTCAGAAATGACTATTGATTTTGAATTCTCCCCCTTTAATGTCCTGGTCATTCACAGCCAACATGAGAAGAACACACTGGGATAACAACAACACAATGATGTGACTGTGAGTGTTGTAGGTGTGTAGTTGTGTATTGTTATATGTAGCTATATATACTATGTCAACTGTGCGTAGTGTATATAAAACATTCTATGAATAAACCTATTCTATAAAAAATTAAATGTTTCATGAGGTAAGAGTATCTGGTAAATGAACCTAGCTACCTCTGGCTAAGAGAGTCTGGTAAATGAACCTAGCTACCTCTGGATAAGAGAGTCTGTTAAATGAACCTAGCTACCTCTGGCTAAGAGAGTCTGTTAAATGAACCTAGCTACCTCTGGATAAGAGAGTCTGGTAAATGAACCTAGCTACCTCTGGCAAAGAGAGTCTGTTAAATGAACCTAGCTACCTCTGGATAAGAGAGTCTGGTAAATGAACCTAGCTACCTCTGGATAAGAGAGTCTATTAAATGAACCTAGCTACCTCTGGCTAAGAGAGTCTGTTAAATGAACCTAGCTACCTCTGGATAAGAGAGTCTGGTAAATGAACCTAGCTACCTCTGGCTAAGAGAGTCTGTTAAATGAACCTAGCTACCTCTGGATAAGAGAGTCTGGTAAATGAACCTAGCTACCTCTGGATAAGAGAGTCTATTAAATGAACCTAGCTACCTCTGGCTAAGAGAGTCTGTTAAATGAACCTAGCTACATCTGGATAAGAGAGTCTGTTAAATGAACCTAGCTACCTCTGGATAAGAGAGTCTGGTAAATGACTAAAATCAAATGTCAAATCACCTGGAACCTTGACACCGTAGACGTTGGCTTCTTCGATACATTCCACCATGATCAGGTGCTCAGTCACCTCCGTGGTGGCCACGTTCTCTCCTTTCCACCTGGATGTTGACTCATATCAAATTAATTCAGACAGTAACCTGGCATAGAACCCAAAGAGCAAGCAGAAGCAGACTGCAAACCCTTCCAAGAAGGAAGAAACCTAGAGAAACCCAGCTCATAACTCAACCTGCAGGTGATTCACAGGACAATAACATTACATCTATAGTATTAAACCCAGCTCATAACTCAACCTGCAGGTGATTCACAGGACAGGACAGTAACATTACATCTATAGTATTAAACCCAGCTCATAACTCAACCTGCAGGTGATTCACAGGACAATAACATTACATCTATAGTATTAAACCCAGCTCATAACTCAACCTGCAGGTGATTCACAGGACAGGACAATAACATTACATCTATAGTATTAAACCCAGCTCATATCTCAACCTGCAAGTTATTCACAGAACAATAACATTACATCTATAGTATTAAACCCAGCTCATATCTCAACCTGCAGGTGATTCACAGGACAGGACAATAACATTACATCTATAGTATTAAACCCAGCTCATATCTCAACCTGCAAGTTATTCACAGGACAGGACAGTAACATTACATCTATAGTATTAAACCCAGCTCATAACTCAACCTGCAGGTGATTCACAGGACAATAACATTACATCTATAGTATTAAACCCAGCTCATAACTCAACCTGCAGGTGATTCACAGGACAGGACAATAACATTACATCTATAGTATTAAACCCAGCTCATATCTCAACCTGCAAGTTATTCACAGGACAGGACAGGACCATTACATCTATAGTATTAAACCCAGCTCATAACTCAACCTGCAAGTTATTCACAGGACAGGACAGGACCATTACATCTATAGTATTAAACCCAGCTCATAACTCAACCTGCAGGTGATTCACAGGACAGGACAATAACATTACATCTATAGTATTAAACCCAGCTCATAACTGAACCTGCAGGTGATTTACAGAACAATAACATTACATCTATAGTATTAAACCCAGCTCATAACTCAACCTGCAGGTGATTTACAGAACAGGACAATAACATTACATCTATAGTATTAAACCCAGCTCATAACTCAACCTGCAGGTGATTCACAGAACAGGACATTGTATTTATTTAACTAGGCAAGTCAGTTAAGAACTAATTCATATTTTCAATGACAGCCAGTGGGTTAACTGCCTTGTTCAGGGGCAGAACGACAGATTTTATACCTTGTCAGCTCAGGGATTCGATCTTGCAACCTTTCGGTTAAGTGTCCAACGCTCTACCTACTAGGTTCCCTGCCACCTCATAAATAACTTTAACCCAGCTCATTATTAAACCTTTAGTTGATAACTACTAAAGTAAAAACAGCTAAAACGTTTCTGACCTGAAGGTGTCTCCGATGCGGTCCATGAAGTAAACAAAGCCCTCGTGGTCGATCCTCAGCAGGTCTCCACTGTTGAAGTACAGATCTCCCTTAACAAACACATCTCTCAGCTTCTTCCTGTCTGTCTGCTGCTGGTTATTAGCATAGCCACTAAACGGAGCCTGCGCTGTAATCTTGGCAACCAGCAATCCAGTTTCTCCTGAGGACCAAAACAACAAGTAATGAGGTGTGTGTTTGTGTGTGTTTATGTGTGTGTTTATGTGTGTGTTTGTGGGTGTATGTATGCGTGTTCTCACCTTTAGGGACTTTGATACAGAAACCTCTAGAGTCTTTGACAGGTTCCTCTCTCTCTGTGTCATACTGAATCAGAACGTAGGAGAAGTTTGCCTGCGAACACACATAGAACAGACAGACAGACAGACAGACAGACAGACAGACAGACAGACAGACAGACAGACAGACAGACAGACAGACAGACAGACAGGTAACAAGAGAAAACAATCAATCAAATGTATTCATTAAGCCCTTCTAACATCAGCTGAAGTCTCAAAGTGCTGTACAGAAACACAGCCTAAAACCCCAAACAGCAAGCAATGCAAGTGTAGAAGCACAGTGGCTAGGAAAAACTCCCAAGAAAGGCCAGAACCTCGGAAGAAACCTCGAGGAACCAGGCTATAATGGGTGGCCAGTCCTCTTCTGGCTGTGCCGGGTGGAGATTATAACAGAACATGGCCAAGACGTTCAAATGTTCATAGATGACCAGCATGGTCAAATAACAATAATGTATGTACATAAACAGTGTAATATATCTATGTAACAAAAAGGAATCTTTCAAAAGTATTCCATCTTGGCGTTTTTCCTATTTTGTTGCATTACAATAGCTATATAATACGAGTATCTAATAACAATGAAGATGGTATAGTGCCACCAGAAAACAAAGATGTTCTACTTCTATTTGAGTTTCCATACAAAACAGTGTCCTGACACACTTCATCACACTGATGTAATACATCTCACATAGACTGTTTAGGAATAGAAACAAGGTAGTCTTTCTCAGAAGCTCAGTGTCTGCATCCCAACGGCACCCTATTCCCTATATAGTGCACTACATTTGACCAGAGCCCTAAGGACCCTGGTTTAAAGTAGTGCACTAGAAAGTGAATAGGCTGGTATTTGGAACACAACAGCCATTATTGTCCCAGACAGTAGTCTCACTTTATGAAGGAAGTGCTCTTTGCCAATCGCTCCGACTTTCCCGACGTAGTTGATGAAGCCGACGTTTCCCTCTGTGGCTCCGTAACATTCACAGACACGGATGTCACCAAAACGCTGCAGGAACTCTGACCAGGTGTCTGCTCTAAGCCCGTTACCCAGGGCCAGACGTACCTTGTGATGCCTGTCATTATCTTTCTGAGGAGAGAAGAGGACAGCAGAGGAGAGAAGAGGACAGGAGAGAGGTGAGAGGTGAGGAGAGGTGAGAGAAGAGGAGAAAAGAGGTGAGGAGAGAGGAGGAGTGGAGAGGAGAGGGGATAGGATGTACAGGCATTTGGTTTACATTGATTAATGATTTAATACTATCAGCCCATTTATTTAGGATCTTTAATGGTCTGAATGATGAAAGTAACAGGAGTGTTTCAGTACCTTGGGTGAGTTACAGAGGTACCTCATGATCTCTCCTATGTACTGGATCACTGTCACCTTGTGTTTCCTGCAGTCATCCCAGAAGTTAGAGGCAGAGAATTTACGCCTCAGGACAACGGTGCTGCCTGAGAGGAGAAGATAAAGCACCAACATTCAACAGAGCTCACAACCTCATGGACAAACAAACTAACTCACAAAATGATTACCTAACTAACTAACTCACTAACTGACTAAATGATTGCCTAACAAACTAACTCACTAACTGACTAAATTATTTCCTAACAAACTAACAAACTTGCTGACAAAATGATTACCTAAATAACTTACTGACTAAATGATTACCTAACTAACTAACTAACTCACTGACTGGCTAAATGATTACCTAACTAACTAACTCACTGACTGGCTAAATGATTACCTAACAAACTAACTCACTAACTGACTAAATTATTTCCTAACAAACTAACAAACTTGCTGACAAAATGATTACCTAAATAACTTACTGACTAAATGATTACCTAACTAACTAACTAACTCACTGACTGGCTAAATGATTACCTAACTAACTAACTCACTGACTGGCTAAATGATTACCTAACAAACTAACTCACTGACTGACTAAATGATTACCTAACAAACTAAATCACTAAGTGACTAAATGATTACCTAACAAACTAACGAACTGACTGACAAAATAATCACCTAACTAACTAGCTAACTCACTGCCTGGCTAAATGATTAACTAACTCACTAGCTAACTCACTGACAGACTAAATGATTACACAACTAACTCACTGACTGACTAAATGATTACCTAACTAATTAACTGACTGACTAGATGATTACCTAACTAACTAACAAACTAACTGACTAACTAAATGATTACCTAACAAACTAACTTACTGACTGACTAAATGATTACCTAACTAATTAACTGACTGACTAGATGATAACCTAACTAACTAACTAACTAAGTCACTGACTGACTAAATTATTACCTAACAAACTAACTCACTGACTGACTAAATTATTACCTAACAAACTAACTCACTGACTGACTAAATTATTACCTTACTATCTAACTCACTAACTGACTAAATTATTACCTTACTAACTAACTAACGAACTAACTGACTAAAGCAGTCGCCTCTGAATGGTTCTGGTTAGGGCCAGGAGTTGTTCCTGACCATGTGACTGGACCAGGAAGGAATAACTCTGGGCCCTAGTTAAAGGCTACAGCACCACTATGGCCTAGGAGTTTTTCCTGGTTGATTTGAGAGTCTAAGGTCATTATTGACATAAACAGCTTGGAACTCTGTGTCTCAAATGTAACCCTATTCCCTATATAGTGCACTACTTTTGACCAGAGCCATATAGACCCTGGTCAAAAAACAAAAGTAGTGCACTATAAAGGGAATAGGATGCCATTTTGAATGCACTCAGGAACTTTGGAACTGGAAGTACTAGAAGTCACCTCAGAGCCAAGTCACCTCTACTCCAATGCCCAGAGTAAAGAGACACTCCATTAAACAACCCTTAGTAAACCCTGGTCAACATCATAACAACGTTATTACACATGACGGCCCTCAAATAACATGGAACGTGTAGTCAGAGACATTTGCATTTTATATCTTCATCATCAGTGCCAAGTCAGGAGTGATTTTTACAGAGAATTTCAATTATTATGTTTTTCTCTCTCCATTTGCATTCCATTTGAATGTAGTCATTGTAATTGCTAGAGATGGCATGGAACCAGTTCTGAAGCAGTTCTGAACCAGATCTAGAGAAGTTCTGAACCAGTTCTGAACCAGATCTAAAGAAGATCTGAACAAGTTCTGAACCAGTTCTGAACCAGATCTAGAGAAGTTCTGAACCAGTTCTGAACCAGATCTAAAGAAGTTCTGAACCAGTTTTTAAGAAGTTCGGAACTAGTTCTGAACCAGTTCTGAACCAGATCTAAAGAAGTTCTGAACCTGTTCTGAACCAGTTCTGAACCAGATCTAAAGAAGTTCTGAACCAGTTTTTAAGAAGTTCTGAACTAGTTCTGAACCAGTTCTGAACCAGATCTAAAGAAGTTCTGAACCTGTTCTGAACCAGTTCTGAACCAGATCTAAAGAAATTCTGAACCAGTTTTTAAGAAGTTCTGAACTAGTTCTGAACCAGTTCTGAACCAGATCTAAAGAAGTTCTGAACCTGTTCTGAACCAGTTCTGAACCAGATCTAAAGAAATTCTGAACCAGTTTTTAAGAAGTTCTGAACTAGTTCTGAACCAGTTCTGAACCAGATCTAAAGAAGTTCTGAACCAGATCTGAACCAGATATAGAGAAGTTCTGAACCAGATCTAAAGAAGTTCTGAACCAGATCTAGAGAAGTTCTGAACCAGTTCTGAACCAGATCTAAAGACGTTCTGAACCAGTTCTTAAGAAGTTCTGAACTAGTTTAGTTCTTCACACCTCTTCATATCTTTCTCCCATATACTGCACTACTATGTTATCCATTCAGGAATTGAACCCACGACCTGGCGACTGCGAGAACAACACTCTCACCAACTGTGCCATACAGTACAGTAGTGTACCTCTCTCTATGGCTCCAGTTAAACCCATTATGAAGCCGGCGGTGTGGTAGAGAGGCAGGTAGATGTAGATGACATCATCAGAGACCACACCTGAGATGGCCTGCATTGAGGAGGCCATGTACAGCCTCTCATGTGTGATCACCGCAGCCTTCGGCAGACCTGAGGACGAGACAACAGGAAGGGGAGGAAACAGAGAATCAAGGCTGATGAAAATCTCAAAAGGTACCTTATATTTATGACCAATCAGAGTTGTGTAATCTAAAAATATTTACCTGTCTGCCATAAACATCAGTAGTATTCTATTTAATTCACACTACAGGGCCAACCAGAGTCATACTGGTCTGGACATCAGTAGTATTCTATTTAATTCACACTACAGGGCCAACCAGAGTCATACTGATCTGGACATCAGTAGTATTATGTCTAATTCACACTACAGGGCTGACCAGAGTCATACTGTACTGGTCTGGACATTTTATTTTTCACATTGTTCTTTCTAGCAGACTTCCTGCAACTATGCTGGATGCATAACCAGGCCAGTCCAGTCCAGCTTGGTTTGGCCCAGCTTACCTGTAGTTCCTGACGTATAGATGTAGAGGGCAGGGCTCTTTAAGGTGACCTTTGACCTGAGCTGTGGGTCCAGAGGTTGATCTGAGGCCTGCTGTATTCTGCTGCTGCTCAGAGTATTCACTCCCTCCGTCACACACTTCTCCTCCTCCTCACCCAGCACAAACACACTTACACTCTGCTCCCTCAGTGTGGGGAGAACCTCCTCTACCGCTCCACGCAACTCTGGGGGAGGAGAGAGTGAGGGACACAGACAGAGCAAGCATGAGACAGAATCCTATTAATTCGGGCCTGTGCACTACTAGCACTGCCTCCCACTAGCTGCATAGAGGGAAAGGAGGATACCTAGTCAGTTGTACAACTGAATGCATTGAACTTCCACATTTAACCCAACCCCTCTGAATCAGAGAGGCTGACATAATCAACATCCACGTTTTCAGCGTCCAGGGAACAGTGGGTTAACTGCCTTGCTCAGGAGCAGAACTACAGATTTGTACCTTGTAAGTTCGGGAATTCGATCTAGCAACCTTTCGGTTACTGGCCCAACGCTCTAACCACTAGGCTACCTTTCGGTTACTGGCCCAACGCTCTAACCACTAGCCTACATATCGGTTACTGGCACAACGCTCTAACCACTAGGCTCCATATCGGTTACTGGCCCAACTCTCTAACCACTAGCCTACATATCGGTTACTGGCCCAACGCTCTAACCACTAGGCTACCTTTCGGTTACTGGCCCAACGCTCTAACCACTAGCCTACATATCGGTTACTGGCACAACACTCTAACCACTAGGCTCCATATCGGTTACTGGCCCAACTCTCTAACCACTAGCCTACATATCGGTTACTGGCCCAACGCGCTAACCTACATATCGGTTACTGGCCCAACGCTCTAACCACTGGCCTACATATCGGTTACTGGTCCAACGCTCTAACCACTAGCCTACATATCGGTTACTGGCCCAACGCTCTAACCACTAGGCTACATATCGTTTACTGGCCCAACACTCTAACCACTAGCCTACATATCGGTTACTGGCCCAACGCTCTAACCACTAGCCTACATATCGTTTACTGGCCCAACGCTCTAACCACTAGCCTACATATCGGTTACTGGCCCAATGCTCTAACCACTAGCCTACATATCGGTTACTGGCCCAACGCTCTAACCACTAGCCTACATATCGGTTACTGGCCCAACGCTCTAACCACTAGCCTACATATCGGTTACTGGCCCAACGCTCTAACCACTAGCCTACATATCGGTTACTGGCCCAACGCTCTAACCACTAGCCTACATATCGGTTACTGGCCCAACGCTCTAACCACTAGCCTACATATCGGTTACTGGCCCAACGCTCTAACCACTAGCCTACATATCGGTTACTGGCCCAACACTCTACCCACTAGGCTACATATCGGTTACTGGCCCAATGCTCTACCCACTAGGCTACATATCGGTTACTGGCCCAATGCTCTACCCACTAGGCTACATATCGGTTACTGGCCCAACACTCTACCCACTAGGCTACATATCGGTTACTGGCCCAACGCTCTACCCACTAGGCTACATATCGGTTACTGGCCCAACGCTCTAACCACTAGGCTACCTGCCGATCTAGACACCATAGGTCTCTACACTAGTTATTATAGATATATTAATTATTATTCAAAATAGCTGTATTAACAATGATATTGTAAACGGCAACACCAAGGTAAGTGGGCTGGACTTACCTGAAGCAGCCAGGAGCACGTTGGTTCCACAGCAGGTGAAACAGTGCAATAAGGACTTGGACCTGATGTTGTAGTTGAGCAGAGCGGCAGTACATCCAAGTTTAGCCAGGGCCAGCCAGATAAACACATACATGGGCTCGTTACCCATGAAGAGCGCGACAGTGTCCCCTTCCTTCACGCTGGCGTGCTGTGAGAGCGCCCGGGCCAACTTGTTGCTCTGCTTGTCAACATCCCGGTATGTATACGAACTCTTCTCGAATACAATAAACTGTTTGTTGGGGTGTTTTTTGACCTTATCGAGAAAACAGTCCAGCATGCTGTAGAACGGTTTGCTCCTCTTGATTCTGTTAATTCGTAACCCGAGTAAGATGCAAGTTACTGTATAGCGCAGGTCCTGCGTAAAATAAGGATTTCTGAGATAAAGGAAGAGTGGCAGTATAGCCAATCCTGCCAAAATGGTATATAATAACACGTACATATTGAAAGTTAAGGTCTACTTCTTTGTGATTGTCAATAAAAGGTATTGTCTTCTTGGCCGTGCTGTTTAAGAAAGTAACAGGTTATTGCAACACCTCCAATCCACAACTCTCCACGACCTTTGGACGCATGTAGGCGTGAAATCCCCAACAGCCAATGACGTTGCGAAGACTATAAAGTAAGGAAGTAGTAGGATATTCTATTCTTCTAATTATGACCATGGCAGTGTCATGTTACAGACCCACACCTCTAGGGCATTGACCTCCATGGGCAGACTGGCCATCTGGCATATTTTGCCTATTGGGCCAGTCTAACTTTATTTTTCGGGTCACAAGGGAAATGATCTGGATAATAATGGGAGAAAATTTAAAATATGGCCCTATGTTGGAAATGCCGGAGCTGATTTCTGGTCCCAGTTTACCCCTGCTGACCTCTATCCATAGATCTATATAATTTCTCATTGTTTGAGAGTAGACATTTGTATTGTGTTATGGCCTGTGGGGCTGTAACAGCATAGGCAGGCTACATGCCGGTCCTGTTGGGAGAGTCAGAAGGCTCAAACATCCGTTTTTATTACATTGTAATAAATCTCAGCAACATTTGTTCAATCACTGTCTCTGTGTTCATGGCTGTGGGTTTTACATTAGACCATGGCTTCATGAATACATCAACCAACATATCAGTTTTCATTCTTTTATTTCCTATTTGTGTAAAAGGGTTTCATTGTTGACCCCTGTCTTCTACCAGGGGTATTCAACTGCACCAGGGCCAGACTACTGGTTTTCTGTTCCACCTGATCATTCATTGCACCCACCAGGTCCCAGGTCTAAAATAATCACGGATATGAACAATAGATTTTTTTTAAAGCAGTGAAACTGTCTTCGATGCCCAGATATGAATTTGAGGGTGGTATACAGCCAATATCATTGCCCTGACTCCTGGACAAGGTGTAGGCTCTACCTAGTCTACATAGATGTAATATCATTGCCCTGACCCCTGGACAAGGTGTAGGCTCTACCTAGTCTATATAGATGTAATATCTGCTCTCTGACCCCTGGTCAAGGTGTAGGCTCTACCTAGTCTATATAGATGTAATATCTGCTCTCTGACCCCTGGTCAAGGTGTAGGCTCTACCTAGTCTATATAGATGTAATATCTGCTCTCTGACCCCTGGACAAGGTGTAGGCTCTACCTAGTCTATATAGATGTAAAATCTGCTCTCTGTTGCAGACAGTACTTTTGACCAGGGTCCTACTTCCTGTATAGTGAACTACTTTTGACCAGGGTCCTACTTCCTGTATAGGGAACTACTTTTGACCAGGGTCCTACTTCCTGTATAGTGAACTACTTTTGACCAGGGTCCTACTTCCTGTTTTGTGAAATACTTTTGACCAGGGTCTTATTTCCTGTATAGTGATCTACATTTTACTATCTGGCCCTTAGGGCTCTGATCGAATGTAGTGCACTATACGTGTATAGGGAAAAGGGTCCCAATTGGGATGCAGCCCTACTCAATAATCAAACCGTTATCATCCAGCCAGTTGTTGCTGTGCTGTTGCTGAGAAACTCCAACTGGAGGAATGAGGCCCCCAGTCGAGGACTGCTCAGAAACCCCAACTGGAGGAATGAGGCCTCCAGTCGAGGACTGCTCAGAAACCCCAACTGGAGGAATGAGGCCCCCAGTCGAGGACTGCTCAGAAACACTAACTGGAGGGCTAAGATTAAATCATACTACACCGGCTCTGACGCTCGTCGGGTGTGGCAGGGATTACAAACTATTACAGACTGCAAAGGGAAGCATAGCCTCGATCTGCCCAGTGACACGAACCTACCAGACGAGCTAAATCACTTCTATGCTTAGAGGCAAGTAACACTGAGGCATGCATGAGAGCATCAGCTGTTCCGGACGACTGTGTGATCACGCTCTCTGTAGCCGACGTGAGTAAGACCTTTAAACAGGTCAACATACACAAGGCTGCGGGGCCAGACGGATTACCAGGACGTGTGCTCCGGGCATGTGCTGACCAACTGGCAGGTGTCTTCACTGACATTTTCAACATGTCCCTGATTGAGTCTGTAATACCAACATGTTTCAAGCAGACCACCATAGTCCCTGTGCCCAAGAACACAAAGGCAACCTGCCTAAATGACTACAGACCCGTAGCACTCACATCCATAGCCATGAAGTGCTTTGAAAGGCTGGTAATGGCTCACATCAACACCATTATCCCAGAAACCCTAGACCCACTCCAATTTGCATACCGCCCAAACAGATCCACTTTTGATGCAATCTCTATTGCACTCCACACTGCCCTTTCCCACCTGGACAAAAGGAACATCTATGTGAGAATGCTATTCATTGACTACAGCTCAGCGTTCAACACCATAGTACCCTCAAAGCTAATCACTAAGCTAAGGAACCTGTGAATAAACACCTCCCTCTACAACTGAATCCTGGACTTCCTAACAGGCCAACCCCAGGTGGTGAGGGTAGGTAGCAACACATCTGCCACGCTGATCCTCAACACTGGAGCTCCCCAGGGGTGCGTGCTCAGTCCCCTCCTGTACTCCCTATTCACCCACGACTGCATGGCCAGGCATGACTCCAACACCATCATTAAGTTTGCAGACGACACAACAGTGGTAGGCCTGATCATCGACAACGACGAGACAGCCTATAGGGAGGAGGTCAGAGACCTGGCCCGGGTGGTGCCAGAATAGCAACCTATCCCTCAACGTAACCAAGACTAAGGAGATGATTGTGGACTACAGGAAAAGGAGCACCGAGCACGCCCCCATTCTCATCGACGGGGCTGTAGTGGAGCAGGTTGAGAGCTTCAAGTTCCTTGGTGTCCACATCAACAACAAACTAGAATAATCCAAACACACCAAGACAGTCGTGAAGAGGGCACGACAAAGTCTATTCCCCCTCAGGAAACTAAAAAGATTTGGCATGGGTGCTGAGATCCTCAAAATGTTCTACAGCTGCATCGAGAGCATCCTGACCGGTTGCATCACTGCCTGGTACGGCAATTGCTCGGCCTCCAACCGCAAGGCACTTCAGAGGGTAGTGCGTACGGCCCAGTAGTGTGTACTGCCCAGTAGTGCGTACGGCCCATCCAGGACCTCTACACCAGAAGGTGCCAGAGGAAGGCCGTAAAATTGTAACGACCCCAGCCACCCCAGTCATAGACTGTTCTCTCTACTACCGCATGGCAAGCGGTACCGGAGTGCCAAGTCTAGGACAAAAAGGGTTCTCAACCGTTTTTACCCCCAAGCCATAAGACTCCTGAACAGGTAACCAAATGGTTACCCGGACTATCTGCATTGTGTGCCACCCCCCCAACCCCTCTTTTAAGCTGCTGCTACTCTCTGTTCATCATATATGCATAGTCACTTTAACCATACCTACATGTACATTCCACCGCAATAAGCCTGACTAACCGGTGTCTGTAAATAGCCTTGCTACTCTTATTTTCAAATGTCTTTTTACTGTTGTTTTATTTTTTTACTTAACTATACACACCTTTTTTTCGCACTTGGTTAGAGCCTGTAAGTAGCATTTCACTGTGACCTGTTGTATTTAGCGCATGTGACAAATAAACTTTGATTTGGAGGAATGAGGTCCCCAGTCAAGGACTGCAGAGGTAGCTTTCCCCCAAATGGCACCCTATTCCCTATATGATAGTGAACTCCTTTTCACAAGGGTTCATAGGGCTCTAGTCAAAAGTAGTTCACTATAGGAAATGGGGTGTAATATTGGGATGCTCTTAGAACTGTCTGGAAACCAGATAACAGTTATTACTGACTGAAACAGGCTGGACTGGAAACCAGATAACAGTCATTACTGACTAAAACAGGCTGGACTGGACACCAGATAACAGTCATTACTGACTAAAACAGTCTGGACTGGAAACAAGATAACAGTCATTACTGACTAAAACAGGCTGGACTGGACACCAGATAACAGTTATTACTGACTAAAACAGACTGGACTGGATACCAGGTAACAGTTATTACTCACTAAAACAGGCTGGACTGGATACCAGATAACAGTTATTACTGACTAAAACAGACTGGACTGGATACCAGGTACCAGTTATTACTGACAAAAACAGTCCTGACTGGAAACAAGATGTCATTACTGACTAAAACAGGCTGGACTGGATACCAGATAACAGTTATTACTTACTAAAACAGGCTGGACTGGATACCAGATAACAGTCATTACTGACTAAAACAGGCTGGACTGGATACCAGATAAGTTATTACTGACTAAAACAGGCTGGACTGGATACCAGACAACAGTTATTACTGACTAAAACAGGCTGGACTGGATACCAGATAACAGTTATTACTGACTGAAACAGGCTGGACTGGATACCAGATAACAGTTATTACTGACTGAAACAGGCTGGACTGGATACCAGATAACAGTTATTACTGACTGAAACAGGCTGGACTGGATACCAGATAACAGTTATTACTGACTAAAACAGGCTGGACTGGATACCAGATAACAGTTATTACTGACTAAAACAGTCTGGACTGGAAACAAGATAACAGTCATTACTGACTAAAACAAGCTGGACTGGACACCAGATAACAGTTATTACTGACTAAAACAGACTGGACTGGATACCAGGTAACAGTTATTACTCACTAAAACAGGCTGGACTGGATACCAGATAACAGTTATTACTGACGAAAACAGACTGGACTGGATACCAGGTACCAGTTATTACTGACAAAAACAGTCCTGACTGGAAACAAGATGTCATTACTGACTAAAACAGGCTGGACTGGATACCAGATAACAGTTATTACTGACTAAAACAGGCTGGACTGGATACCAGATAACAGTCATTACTGACTAAAACAGGCTGGACTGGATACCAGATAAGTTATTACTGACTAAAACAGGCTGGACTGGATACCAGACAACAGTTATTACTGACTAAAACAGGCTGGACAGGAATTGCAGTTTTCTGGCAGTAATGAGAGTAGTTACTGTGGTTCAGAAATTGCCTTCAAAATGCAAATATTTCTCTTCATCTGTCACGCCCTGGTCCTAGTATTTTGTGTTTTCTTTATTAATTTGGTCAGGCCAGGGTGTGACATGGGTTTTGTATGTGGGATTGTGGCTTAGTGGGGTTTTCTAGGTAAGTCTATGGCTGTCTGGAGTGGTTCTCAATCAGAGGCAGTTGTCTCTGATTGGGAACCATATTTAGGCAGCCATATTCTTTGAGTGTTTCGTGAGTGATTGTTCCTGTCTTTGTGTTTGTTGTCACCAGATAGGCTGTTTAGGTTTTCGCACGGTTATTGTTTTGTTAGTTTATTCAGGTATAGTTTTCTTCATTAAAAAAACATGAATAGAAACCACGCTGCATTTTGGTCCGCCTCTCCTTCCACTCAGGAAAACCGTAACAACATCACCAAGATGGGGGCCTCTAAAATTGTCTCCAAAATGCAGCCAAGCCGACGGGCTGATAGCGCTCCCGGTCACGTCCAGCACTTAAGTTCATTTTTGATCCAGATAACCCCCTGATCTCATAACCACAAAAAGAGTCCACGCACCCCGATATGCTCCCACATAGCGTTTTTCAACACGTAGGTTGAAACAAAAGCAAAAAAATGTTGAATCTACTTTAACTTCTTGTTGACAGGTGGGCAGTATTGAGTAGCTTGGATGAATAAGGTGCCCAGAGTAAACTGCCTGCTACTCTGTCCCAGATGCTAATATATGCATATTATTAGTAGTATTGGATAGAAAACACTCTGAAGTTTCTAAAACTGTTTGAATGATGTCTGTGAGTATAACAGAACTCATATGGCAGGCGAAAACCTGAGAATAATCCACCCAGGAAGTGGGAAATCTAAGGTTTGTAGTTTTCAACTCTTTGCCATTCCAATATACAGTGTAAATGGGGTCATATTGCACTTCCTAATGCTTCCACTAGATGTCAACAGTGTTTAGAACGTTGTTTCAGGCTTCTACTGTGAAGAGGGGGCGAATGAGAGCTGATTGAGCCAGGTGTCTGGCAGAGTGCCACAGGCTCTGAGGTGCGGTCACGAGAGAGTTCTCTCTCGTTCCATTGCTTTTCTACAGACATAGGAATTCTCCAGTTGGAACATTATTGAACATTTATGATAAAAACATCCTAAAGATTGATTCTATACTTAGTTTGACACGTTTTTACGGGCTGTAATATAACTTTTTGAACTTTCCGTCCGACGTTCGGCTGGAACTGAATGCGCGTTGGATTTGTTTAAGAAACGCGCTAACAAAAGAAGCTATTTGGACATGATGATGGACATTATCGAACAAATCAAACATTTATCGTGGAACTGGGATTTCTGGGAGTGCATTCTGATGAAGATCATCAAAGGTAAGTGAATATTTATAATACTATTTCTGACTAATGTTGACTAAACAATATGGCGGATATCTTTTTGGCTGCTTTGTTGTCTGAACGCTGTACACAGATTATTGCATGGTTTGCTTTTTCCGTTAATAAAAATGAAATCTGACACAGCGGTTGTATTAAGGAGAAGTATATCTCTAATTCCATGTGTAACACTTGTATTTTCATCAACATTTATGATGAGTATTTCTGTAAATAGATGTGGCTCTCTGCACAATCACCGCATGTTTTAAACTACTGAACGTAACGCGCCAATGTAAAATGAGATTTTTTTATATAAATTGTCACGCCCTGGCCATAGAGAGACTTTTATTCTCTATTTTGGCTAGGCCAGGGTGTGACTAGGGTGGGCATTCTAGTTTCTTTATTTCTATGTTTTCTATTTCTTTGTGTTTGGCCGGGTGTGGTTCCCAATCAGAGGCAGCTGTCTATCGTTGTCTCTGATTGAGAATCATACTTAGGTAGCCTTTTCCCCATCTGGGTTTGTGGGTAGTTGTTTTCTGTTTTGTGTCTGCACCAGACAGAACTGTTTCATTTTGTTCTACTTCGTTATTTTGTTTCAGTGTTCAGTTGGAATAAATTATCATGAACACGTACCACGCTGCGCTTTGGTCCTCTTCTTCAGACGAGCGTTACATAAATATGCACTTTATCGAACAAAACATACATGTATTGTGTAACATGAAGTCATATGAGTGTCATCTGATGAAGATCAAAGGTTAGTGATGAACCTTTCTCGCCCAGGGGTTCCGCTAGCGGAACACCCACAACATTCCACTGAAAAGGCAGTGCGCAAAATTCAAAAATATATATTTTTTTAAATATGTAACTTTCACACATTAACAAGTCCAATACAGCAATTGAAAGATAAACATCTTGTTTATTCAACCCATGGTGTCCGATTTCAAAAATGATTCAGAGCGAAAGCACAACATATTATGTTAGGTGAGAGCCAAGTCACAAACACACACAGCCATTTTTTCAGCCAACGATAGGAGTTACAAAAAGCAGAAATATAGATAAAATGAATCACTAACCTTTGATTATCTTCATCAGATGACACTCATAGGACATCATGTTATACGTACATGTATTGTGTGTTTTGTTTGATAATGTGCATATATATATATATATATATATATATATATATATATATATATATATATATCGAAATCTCAGTTTACATTGGCGCGTTACGTGCAGTAATGTTTTGCTTCCAAAACATCCAGTGATTTTGCAGAAATACTCACAATAAACATTGATAAAAGATGCAAGTGTTATTCACGGAATTAAACTTATCCTCTATACAACCACTGTGTCAGATTTCAAAAAAACTTTATGGAAAAAGAATAATCTGAGAACGGCACTCAGAACCCAAAATAGCCTAAGAAATTTCCGCCATTTTGGCGTCAACAGAAGCTACAAAAAACACTATAAATATTCACTTACCTTTGAATATCTTCATCAGAAGGCACTCCCAGGAATCCCAGTTCGACAATAAATGACTGATTTGTTCCATAAAGTTCCATAAAGCCCATTTAGCCACTTGTTGTTAGCATGTTCAGCCCAGTAATCCATCTTCATGAGGCACTAGCAATTCCTCCAGACAAAGACTCAAAAAGTTCCGTTACAGGTCGTAGAAACAAGTCAAATGATGCATGCAATCCATATTTAGGATGTTTTTGTTATGTTCTGTTAATTACTGATGTCCCCTTTAAGGATGGAGCACCCTTGGTCATGCGCAGTGTTGTTCTATGTTATTCTGGTACTAACTGGTTTGAGTAAATGTGAAGCTCCAGTTCAATTGCTTGTATTCAGAGTCTTTCTTATTACATAAATAAGTACTAAGTGTTAAGACACTACAATGGCGACGAGGATGATTACCTGCAGTGTGCATCACGAATACAGATGGAGTTCGTAGGAAGAGAGGAAGATTTTGACCCTGTAGCACAACAGCTAGCAAGCAGTGAAGACGAGGGGAGAGCTGACGAGAACGAGGCGGCAGATCAAAGACCCGTGGAGCCAGAGGTAAAGAGAATGGCTAGCATCGGGAAAATAGATGTGTTTGATGACACGCAAGAAAACTGGCCAACTTACATTGAACGACTGGAACAGTCATTGCAAACAACATTGCTGATAACAAAAGAGTACCAGCGTTGTTGAGTTTAATTGGCCCAAAAACACAGTTTGCTAAGAGATCTGACTGCGCCTCTGAAGCCCTCAAATAAAACATTCACAGAGATTGTGGAGATATTGCAAAATCACCTATCACCTAAACCACTCCTCATCGCGGAACGTTTTCGTTTCCACAAGAGAGATCAGAATGAGGGGGAGGGTGTTAGTACATATGTAGCAGAGTTGAAGAAACTGTCTGAACATTGCCAGTTTGGAGAGAACCTAAATGACACATTAAGGGATAGATTTGTTTGTGGACTGAAACATGAACACATTCAAAAATGTTTGCTCACAGAATCAGAGCTCATGTTTGCAAAGGCTGTTGAAATTGCTGTGGCTATGGAAATCGCGACTAAAGATGCATTTGAGTTGCAAAGTAAAAGAAGTACTGACCTGTCACAAATTTCCCTGCACAAGTTCACGCAGTCGACAGCGCCCCCGTGTGGCCGAAAAATGCAACAGGTGTGACAGAGATGGTCACAGAGCAGAGGACTGCCGTTTCAAAGACGAAATTTGTCACAAATGCAGTAGAAGGGGGCACATTCAAAGAGCATGCAAAGCAAAATTCAGTCACAACAGGAAAACTGAGAAAATTAAAGGGTCTGTGAATGCACTAGCAGAGAACAGTGGCAGTGATTCAGATGAACGATTAATTGGTACAATGGAGTTAAACACAGTGACTTCTCCCAGCAGTAGCATAATATGGGTGACACCAGATATCGAAGGCAAACACATCAAAATGGAGCTGGACACAGGATCTGCAGTGTCTATAATTTCCACTACCGTCTACAATGAGCACTTTAAGGCTATCAAGCTGAAGAACACAAATGTGTTGCTGAAGACATACTCAGGAGAGAGATTGAGCCCAATGGGGGCATTGCAGGTCAGAGTGCATTATGGGGGGCAAACACAGCAGTTACAGCTGTATGTGGTGCCTGGAACTGGCTCCCCATTATTTGGCGGGGAATGGCTTTCAAAAATAAAGCTGAATTGGTGTGACTTGAAAATGCTCCACACGTTCCAGTCCAAAGAGAAAGGCACAGACCAAACACTGGAACACTTGCGGAAGAAATACAACACCGTTTTCAGTGATCAGATGGGAACAGTAAAAGGCTTCACAGCAAAACTTGTACTAAGAGATGACGCAACCCCCAAATTCTGCAAAGCCAGATCTGTTCCATACTCCCTGAGACCAAAGGTGGAAGCGGAAATCGATCGCTTGCAGGATACAGGGATCCTGACGAAAGTGGACAGAAGCGAATGGGCCACACCCATAGTTCCTATTGTGAAGAAAGACGGGTCTGTTAGAATGTGTGGGGACTTCAAGGTAACTGTGAATTCAATGTTGCATGTGGACCAATACCCCCTACCACGTCTGGACGACATCTTTGCTGCACTAGCTGGCGGGAAACACTTCAGTATAATCAATCTGAAACAGGCTTACCTGCAGCTACCGGTTAAAGAGAGTTCCAAACAGTACCTGACAATAAACACACACAAAGGTCTATACAGGTATAACCGCCTGGTTTTTGGCATTGCATCAGCCCCAGCCATTTGGCAACGAACTATTGACCAGATTTTGCAAGGAATCCCAGGAACCCAGTGTATCCTGGATGACATGATCATAACAGGATGCACCGACAAAGAGCACCTGGCTAACCTGGAAGAGGTCCTGAAAAGACTGGAGTATGGTCTACAGGTAAACTTACAGAAGTGTGAGTTCTTCAAAGACAAGATTGTCTTCTGTGGACATGAGATTGACTGCAATGGATTGCACAAAACACAGGACAAAATCGAGGCAGTGGTACAGGCACCACGACCACAAAATATCACAGAAGTGAGATCTTTCCCGGGACTGAACAATTACTACAGAAGATTCCTCCCAAACCTTTCAGCAGTCTTCCAGCCTCTAAATCAGCTCCTGGAAAAGGATAGGACATGGCGGTGGACAGAGCAGTGTGAAGATGCATTTCTGGAGGCAAAACGGCTCATAACATCTGAACAGGTCCTGATGCATTACGACCCTGAAATGCCAGTGAAGTTGGCTTGTGATGCGTCCCCTTGTGGATTAGGGGCTGTCCTTTCACACACACTGAAAGATGGGTCAGAGAGGCCAGTTGCATTTGCGTCACGAACATTGAATGTTGCAGAGAAAAACTACTCACAAATCGACAAAGAAGCACTGGCACTAGTGTGGGGCGTCAAGAAATTCCACGCATACCTATATGGTAAGCGTTTCACACTGGTTACAGATCACCAGCCGTTGCTTTCCATTTTCAGTCCAAAGAAAGGCATTCCGGCAATGACAGCAGCCAGGTTACAGCGATATGCCCTGTTCCTTGCCAGTCATATGTATGACATTGAGTTTAAGCCGTCATCCCTCCACACAAATGCAGATGGATTATCCAGACTGCCGTGTACAAGAGAAAGACAAAGGAGGGTGGATGCAGTGGACATGTTCCATACCGCTCAGCTCGAGGCACTACCGGTCACAAGCACAGTTATCAAACAGGAGACAAGGAAAGATGTGACCTTGTCAAAAGTGTACACCTACACCATGTCAGGATGGCCAGCTACTGACAGAAAGGAGCTGACTCCGTATTTTCAGCGGAGAAACAAAATTACAACGTGCCAAGGATGTTTGATGTGGGGAATGAGAGTCATGATACCCCAGAAATGCCAACATCTAGTCTTGCAGCAACTACATGAAGGTCATGTTGGAATTGTCAAAATGAAGCTGCTCGCAAGGAGCCACTTCTGGTGTCCAGGTCTGGACCAACAGATAGACAATATGGAGAAGAACTGTAGTGGATGTTTGGAAACCCTTCACATGCCTGCTCCTGTCCCAGTCCATCCATGGGAATGGCCCGCAGAGCCATGGCAGAGAATTAATGTGGACTACGCTGGTCCTTTTGAAAAGCACATGTTTCTGGTCATAGTTGATGCCCATTCCAAATGGCCAGAGGTGTTTTGCACTGACTCCTCCACCTCAGCTCAGACGATAGAGTGTCTCAGAACAACGTTTGCACGCTTCGGTTTGCCACTGCAGCTGGTAAGTGACAACGCGCAAGCGTTTGTAAGTGACGAGTTTACAAGATTCATGTCAGTAAATGGAATCAAACACTCAACCTCAGCTCCGTACCACCCTGCCACCAATGGGTTGGCAGAACGCTTTGTGCAAACCCTAAAGCAAGGACTCCGTGCAGCAAAACGAGACGAAGGGACTTTGCAAACAAAACTGGCCAAGTTCCTACCGAAACACCCCACATGCCACGACAAATGAAAGCTCAGCCGCACTGATGTTCGGGAGGCCTCTCCGCACACAGCTGGACATCATGAAGCCAAACAGGCATAATGAAGTGCTGAACAAACAAGCCGAGATGCTCTCCGGTGGCCGGGAGCGCCATCTCCAAACAGGACAGGAAGTGATGGTGCGAGACTCCAGAAGAGGAGGGAAATGGACAAACGGGACCCAGAACTTACCAGGTTCAAGTGAGCCCAGACATAATGTGGCGGCGTCACATTAACCAAATGCATTCCACGGAAAACAGCACAACAATCGAGAGAGAACAGGCACAGAGAGATCCTGAGAGTGACACACAGGGAACTGTAGAGGACGGTGGGGCAGTAAAGAGACCCCAGGCTGAAAGAAGGGAACGTGTTGATGAAGGTGCTGCTATAGCAGAAGCTATAATAGTAGGAAATGTTTCAGTTGTGGTTTGGTAAAAGTAACTCTGATTGTATAAGAGAAGGAATGTTATGTTCTGTTAATTACTGTTGTCCCCTTTAAGGATGGAGTACCCTTGGTCATGCTGTTCTATATTATTCTGGTACTAACTCGTTTGAGTAAATGTGAAGCTCCAGTTCAATTGCTTGTATTCAGAGTCTTTCTTATTATATAAATAAGTACTAAGTGTTAAGACACCACAGTTTTAAACATTAATCATCAATTAGGTTCCAACCGGAGAATTTCATTGTCTGAAGAAAAGCATTGGAACGAGAGCATACTCTCTCGTGACCGCGTGTAATGAGACTGAGGCTTTCTGCAGACCACTCAGTAAAAGAGCTCCTATGAGCCCCTCCTTTATAGTAGAATCCTAAAACCAGAATCTAAAGACGGTGACATCTTGTGGAAGCCCTAGGAAGTGCATGCACATCCATAACTAACATGGATTTCAATTGGCACTGTTTTGAAAATCGATTTCTCACTTCCTGTTTGGATTTCTTCTCAGGTTTTTGTCTGCCGTATGAGTTCTGTTATACACACAGACATAATTCAAACCGTTTTAGAATCTTCAGAGTGTTTTCTATCCAATAGTAATAATAATATGCATATATTACCATCTGGGACAGAGTAGGAGGCAGTTCAGTTTGGGCACGCAATTCATCCAAAGTGAAAATGCTGCCCCCTATCCCAAAGAGGATTAATTTGATCTCTATTTGTGCTTTTTGTGACTCCTCTCTTTGGCTGGAAAAATGGCTGTGTTAATCTGTGAGTTGGTGGTGACCTAACATAATCAATCGTAAGTGGTGCTTTCGCTGTAAATCCTTTTTGAAAACAGACACTGTGGCTGGATTAACTAGAATTTTATCTTTTAAATGGCGTAAAATACTTGTATGCTTGAAGATTTAAAAACAAAAAATAATTGCGGGGGGGGGGGGGGATTTTACCCCCTTTTTCTCCCCCATTTTGTGGTATCCAATTGTTAGTTGCTACTATCTTGTCTCATCGCTACATTTGGTGAACAATAATGATTTTCTAATTAAAATTCTCATTTGAACAGTCATATAGTGTATTACCAATAGAGACAGGAGTCTGCACAGCCATATAATGTATTACCATGTAGCCTGTTAGGTTCTTGTTTTTCAGAGCAAATAACTCAGACACTAGAGAACTTTCCTTTACCAGATATTTAAAAAAATAAGTGACACAGCCACACATCTCAGATAAATATACAATGTGTTTTTTTGTATTTATTACAAAATCAATCTATATTTATTTATTTACAAATGTTCCATACAGTTTTCAATTTTCACGTTGTTTTTCTATAGTCATAAAATGTACATCAGATGAATAATTTAAGTTAATTTTAAAATAAGAGATTAACAGTTAGAAAATCTGTAAATAAAAAATGTATCATAAGTGTATCTTTCCATCAGAAATAGAGTGGTACATCTCCTGTGTCATGGGGATGTATCCCTTACTGTCCTCCAGGTAGTATAATCGATCCTGCATCATGGATGGGTTGAATCCCTCTTCGACTAGCTTCACCTTCATATGCTTGAATGTTCCAGTCACAGCCAGGGAATTCTGGGATATTTAAAATAAAATAAATTACATTAAAATATATGTTTAATGAATATTAAGCGTTTTGAGAAAATCTTTTAAAAAAGGTACAACCTGGGATCAGGGAATCTCTTCAACATGTCCCAGACGGTGGCTTTGAGTGCAAATAAAAGGTGTCATAACGCTGATTGTAATTAGGACATTATTTCCACGGGGATCACCTGTATGCGTATGAAGCGTGGTCGAGCGTAGCTGGGCAGGGAGGTCTTGACGTGCTCCAGCGTGGCTTTACTGTCAAACTCCATGTCATCTTTCAGTTTGATCGCTGCCATTCCAACCCTCCCCTCGTGTCCTGTGGGGGACGTCACAAAGCAGGATCACCAAGAGAGACAGCTGACTTTGATACATTTTCAGAAATGACTATTGATTTTGAATTCTCCCCCTTTAATGTCCTGGTCATTCACAGCCAACATGAAGAAGAACACACTGGGATAACAACTACACAATGATGTGACTGTGAGTGTTGTAGGTGTGTAGTTGTGTATTGTTATATGTAGCTATATATACACTATGTCAACTGTGCGTAGTGTATATAAAACATTCTATGAATAAACCTATTCTATAAAAAATAACATGAGGTAAGAGTATCTGGTAAATGAACCTAGCTACCTCTGGATAAGAGAGTCTTAAATGAACCTAGCTACCTCTGGATAAGAGAGTCTGGTAAATGAACCTAGCTACCTCTGGATAAGAGAGTCTGTTAAATGAACCTAGCTACCTCTGGATGAGAGAGTCTTAAATGAACCTAGCTACCTCTGGATAAGAGAGTCTGGTAAATGAACCTAGCTACCTCTGGCTAAGAGAGTCTGGTAAATGAACCTAGCTACCTCTGGATAAGAGAGTCTGGTAAATGAACCTAGCTACCTCTGGATAAGAGAGTCTGGTAAATTAACCTAGCTACCTTTGGATAAGAGAGTCTGTTAAATGAACCTAGCTACCTCTGGCTAAGAGAGTCTGTTAAATGAACCTAGCTACCTCTGGATAAGAGAGTATGTTAAATGAACCTAGCTACCTCTGGATAAGAGAGTCTTAAATGAACCTAGCTACCTCTGGCTAAGAGAGTCTGGTAAATGAACCTAGCTACCTCTGGATAAGAGAGTCTGTTAAATGAACCTAGCTACCTCTGGCTAATAGAGTCTGGTAAATTAACCTAGCTACCTCTGGATAAGAGAGTCTGTTAAATGAACCTAGCTACCTCTGGCTAAGAGAGTCTGGTAAATGAACCTAGCTACCTCTGGATAAGAGAGTCTGTTAAATTAACCTAGCTACCACTGGCTAAGAGAGTCTGTTAAATGAACCTAGCTACCTCTGGATAAGAGAGTCTGGTAAATGAACCTAGCTACCTCTGGCTAAGAGAGTCTGTTAAATTAACCTAGCTACCTCTGGCTAAGAGAGTCTGTCAAATGAACCTAGCTACCTCTGGATAAGAGAGTCTGGTAAATGAACCTAGCTACCTCTGGCTAAGAGAGTCTGTCAAATGAACCTAGCTACCTCTGGATAAGAGAGTCTGGTAAATGAACCTAGCTACCTCTGGATAAGAGAGTCTTAAATGAACCTAGCTACCTCTGGATAAGAGAGTCTGTTAAATGAACCTAGCTACCTCTGGATAAGAGAGTCTGTTAAATGAACCTAGCTACCTCTGGCTAAGAGAGTCTGTTAAATTAACCTAGCTACCTCTGGCTAAGAGAGTCTTAAATGAACCTAGCTACCTCTGGATAAGAGAGTCTGGTAAATGAACCTAGCTACCTCTGGATAAGAGAGTCTTAAATGAACCTAGCTACCTCTGGATAAGAGAGTCTGGTAAATGAACCTAGCTACCTCTGGATAAGAGAGTCTGTTAAATGAACCTAGCTACCTCTGGATGAGAGAGTCTTAAATGAACCTAGCTACCTCTGGATAAGAGAGTCTGGTAAATGAACCTAGCTACCTCTGGCTAAGAGAGTCTGGTAAATGAACCTAGCTACCTCTGGATAAGAGAGTCTGGTAAATGAACCTAGCTACCTCTGGATAAGAGAGTCTGGTAAATTAACCTAGCTACCTTTGGATAAGAGAGTCTGTTAAATTAACCTAGCTACCTCTGGCTAAGAGAGTCTGTTAAATGAACCTAGCTACCTCTGGATAAGAGAGTATGTTAAATGAACCTAGCTACCTCTGGATAAGAGAGTCTTAAATGAACCTAGCTACCTCTGGCTAAGAGAGTCTGGTAAATGAACCTAGCTACCTCTGGATAAGAGAGTCTGTTAAATGAACCTAGCTACCTCTGGCTAATAGAGTCTGGTAAATTAACCTAGCTACCTCTGGATAAGAGAGTCTGTTAAATGAACCTAGCTACCTCTGGCTAAGAGAGTCTGGTAAATGAACCTAGCTACCTCTGGATAAGAGAGTCTGTTAAATTAACCTAGCTACCACTGGCTAAGAGAGTCTGTTAAATGAACCTAGCTACCTCTGGATAAGAGAGTCTGGTAAATGAACCTAGCTACCTCTGGCTAAGAGAGTCTGTTAAATTAACCTAGCTACCTCTGGCTAAGAGAGTCTGTCAAATGAACCTAGCTACCTCTGGATAAGAGAGTCTGGTAAATGAACCTAGCTACCTCTGGCTAAGAGAGTCTGTCAAATGAACCTAGCTACCTCTGGATAAGAGAGTCTGGTAAATGAACCTAGCTACCTCTGGATAAGAGAGTCTTAAATGAACCTAGCTACCTCTGGATAAGAGAGTCTGTTAAATGAACCTAGCTACCTCTGGATAAGAGAGTCTGTTAAATGAACCTAGCTACCTCTGGCTAAGAGAGTCTGTTAAATTAACCTAGCTACCTCTGGCTAAGAGAGTCTTAAATGAACCTAGCTACCTCTGGATAAGAGAGTCTGGTAAATGAACCTAGCTACCTCTGGATAAGAGAGTCTTAAATGAACCTAGCTACCTCTGGATAAGAGAGTCTGTTAAATGAACCTAGATACCTCTGGATAAGAGAGTCTGGTAAATGAACCTAGCTACCTCTGGATAAGAGAGTCTGGTAAATGAACCTAGCTACCTCTGGCTAAGAGAGTCTGGTAAATGAACCTAGCTACCTCTGGATAAGAGAGTCTGTTAAATGAACCTAGCTACCTCTGGATAAGAGAGTCTGTTAAATGAACCTAGCTACCTCTAGATAAGAGAGTCTGTTAAATGAACCTAGCTACCTCTGGATAAGAGAGTCTGGTAAATGAACCTAGCTACCTCTGGATAAGAGAGTCTGTTAAATGAACCTAGCTACCTCTGGATAAGAGAGTCTGTTAAATGAACCTAGCTACCTCTGGATAAGAGAGTCTGGTAAATGAACCTAGCTACCTCTGGATAAGAGAGTCTGTTAAATGAACCTAGCTACCTCTGGATAAGAGAGTCTGTTAAATGAACCTAGCTACCTCTGGATAAGAGAGTCTGTTAAATGAACCTAGCTACCTCTGGATAAGAGAGTCTGTTAAATGAACCTAGCTACCTCTGGATAAGAGAGTCTGGTAAATGAACCTAGCTACCTCTGGATAAGAGAGTCAGGTAAATGAACCTAGCTACCTCTAGATAAGAGAGTCTGTTAAATTAACCTAGCTACCTCTGGATAAGAGAGTCTGGTAAATGAACCTAGCTACCTCTGGCTAAGAGAGTCTGTTAAATGAACCTAGCTACCTCTAGATAAGAGAGTCTGTTAAATGAACCTATCTACCTCTGGATAAGAGAGTCTGTTAAATGAACCTAGCTACCTCTGGATAAGAAAGTCTGTTAAATGAACCTAGCTACCTCTGGCTAAGAGAGTCTGTTAAATGAACCTAGCTACCTCTGGATAAGAGAGTCTGTTAAATGAACCTAGCTACCTCTGGATAAGAGAGTCTGTTAAATGAACCTAGCTACCTCTGGATAAGAGAGTCTGTTAAATGAACCTAGCTACCTCTGGATAAGAGAGTCTTAAATTAACCTAGCTACCTCTGGATAAGAGAGTCTGTTAAATGAACCTAGCTACCTCTGGATAAGAGAGTCTGTTAAATGAACCTAGCTACCTCTGGATAAGAAAGTCTGTTAAATGAACCTAGCTACCTCTGGATAAGAGAGTCTGTTAAATGAACCTAGCTACCTCTGGCTAAGAGAGTCTGTTAAATGAACCTAGCTACCTCTGGATAAGAGAGTCTGTTAAATGAACCTAGCTACCTCTGGATAAGAGAGTCTGTTAAATGAACCTAGCTACACCTAGATAAGAGAGTCTGTTAAATGAACCTAGCTACCTCTGGCTAAGAGAGTCTGTTAAATGAACCTAGCTACCCCTGGATAAGAGAGTCTGGTAAATGAACCTAGCTACCTCTGGATAAGAGAGTCTGTTAAATGAACCTAGCTACCTCTGTATAAGAGAGTCTGTTAAATGAACCTAGCTACCTTTGGATAAGAGCGTCTGCTAAATGACTAAAATCAAAAGTCAAATCACCTGGAACCTTGACACCGTAGACGTTGGCTTCTTCGATACATTCCACCATGATCAGGTGCTCAGTCACCTCCGTGGTGGCCACGTTCTCTCCTTTCCACCTGGATGTTGACTCATATCAAATTAATTCAGACAGTAGCCTGGCATAGAACCCAAAGAGCAAGCAGAAGCAGACTGCAAACCCTTCCAAGAAGGAAGAAACCTAGAGAAACCCAGCTCATAACTCAACCTGCAGGTGATTCACAGGACAGGACAGGACCATTACATCTATAGTATTAAACCCAGCTCATAACTCAACCTGCAGGTGATTCACAGGACAATAACATTACATCTATAGTATTAAACCCAGCTCATATCTCAACCTGCAGGTGATTCACAGGACAGGACAGTAACATTACATCTATAGTATTAAACCCAGCTCATATCTCAACCTGCAGGTGATTCACAGAACAGGACATCGTATTTTTTTAACCTTTATTTAACTAGTCAAGTCAGTTAAGAACTAATTCTTATTTTCAATGACAGCCAGTGGGTTAACTGCCTTATTCAGGGGCAGAACGACAGATTTTTTACCTTGTCAGCTCAGGGATTCGATCTTGCAACCTTTCGGTTAAGTGTCCAACGCTCTACCCACTAGGTTCCCTGCCACCCCATAAATAACTTTAACCCAGCTCATTATTAAACCTTTAGTTGATAACTACTAAAGTAAAAACAGCTAAAGCATTTCTGACCTGAAGGTGTCTCCGATGCGGTCCATGAAGTAAACAAAGCCCTCGTGGTCGATCCTCAGCAGGTCTCCACTGTTGAAGTACAGATCTCCCTTAACAAACACATCTCTCAGCTTCTTCCTGTCTGTCTGCTCCTGGTTATTAGCATAGCCACTAAACGGAGCCTGCGCTGTAATCTTGGCAACCAGCAATCCAGTTTCTCCTGAGGACCAAAACAACAAGTAATGAGGTGTGTGTTTGTGTGTGTTTATGTGTGTGTTTGTGGGTTCTCACCTTTAGGGACTTTGATACAGAAACCTCTAGAGTCTTTGACAGGTTCCTCTCTCTCTGTGTCATACTGAATCAGAACGTAGGAGAAGTTTGCCTGCGAACACACATAGAACAGACAGACAGACAGACAGACAGACAGACAACAACACACATAACAAGAGAAGACAATGATACACCATATCAATCAATCAATCAAATGTATTTATTAAGCCTTTATTACATCAGCTGATGTCACAAAGTGCTGTACAGAAACCCAGCCTAAAACCCCAAACAGCAAGCAATGCAAGACTAGAAGCACAGTGGCTAGGAAAAACTCCCAAGAAAGACCAGAATCTAGGAAGAAACCTCGAGGAACCAGGCTATAATGGTTGTCTAGAAAAGTCTATGGTTGCCTGAAGTGGTTCTCAATCAGAGGCAGGTGTTTATCGTTGTCTCTGATTGGGAACCATATTTAGGCAGCCATATTCTTTGAGTGTTTCGTGGGTGATTGTTCATGTCTCAGTGTTTGTTTGCACCAGATAAGGCTGTTTAGGTTTTCACGTTACGTTTATTGTTTGTATTGTTCGTGTTTATCTTTGATTAAAGATGTATCGAAATAACCACGCTGCATTTTGGTCCTCCTCTCCTTCGACGGAAGAAAACCGTAACAGAATCACCCACCACAACAGGACCAAGCGGCGTGGTGACAGGCAGCGGCAGCAGGAGCAGCGAAATCCAGATTTCTGGACATGGGAGGAGATATTGGATGGTAAAGGACCCTGGGCTCAGCCTGGAGAATATCGCCGCCCCAAAGAAGAACTGGAGGCGGCGAAAGCGGAGAGGCGCTGGTATGAGGAGGCAGCACGGCGACACGGATGGAAGCCCAAGAGTCAGCCCCAAAAATGTATTGGCACACCGGGAGTATGGCTAAGCCAGGTCAGAGACCTGTGCCAACTTCCTGTGCTTACCGGGGGGCTAGAGAGACCGGGCAGGCACCGTGTTATACTGTGGTGCGCACGGTGTCTCCAGTGCGGGTGCATAGCCCGGTGCGGTACATACCAGCTCCGCGTATCGGCCGGGCTAGAGTAAGCATCGAGCCAAGTGTCATGAAGCCGGCTCTACACATCTGGTCTCCAGTGCGTCTCCTTGGGCCGGCTTACATGGCACCAGCCTTGCGCTCAGTGTCCCCGGTTCGCCTGCATAGCCCAATGCGGGCTATTCCACCTCGCCGCACTGGCAGGGCGACCGGGAGCATTCAACCAGCTAAGGTTGGACAGGCTCGGTGCTCAAGAGCTCCAGTGCGCCTGCACGGTCCGGTCTATCCAGCACCACCTCCACGCACCAGCTCTCCGGTGGCAGCTCCCCGCACCAGGCTTCCTGTGCGTGTTCTCGACCCAGTACCACCAGTGCCAGCGCCACGTACCAGGCCTTCATTGCGCTTCGCCTGTCCAGCGCTGCCAGAGCCTTCCTCCTCTCCAGCGCTGCCGGAGTCTCCCGCCTGTCCAGCGCTGCCGGAGTCTCCCGCCTGTCCAGCGCTGCCGGAGCCTCCCGCCTGTCCAGCGCTGCCGGAGCCTTCCTCCTCTACAGCGCTGCCGGAGTCTCCCGCCTGTCTAGCGCTGCCAGAGCCTTCCTCCTCTACAGCGCTGCTGGAGTCTCCCGTCTGCAAGGAGCAGCCAGAGTTGCCAGTCTGCAAGGAGCAGCCAAAGTTGCCAGTCTGCAAGGAGCAGCCAAAGTTGCCAGTCTGCAAGGAGCAGCCAGAGTTGCCAGTCTGCAAGGAGCAGCCAGAGTTGCCAGTCTGCAAGGAGCAGCCAGTCTGCAAGGAGCAGCCAGTCTGCAAGGAGCAGCCAGAGTTGCCAGTCTGCAAGGAGCAGCCAGAGTTGCCAGTCTGCAAGGAGCAGCCAGAGTTGCCAGTCTGCAAGGATCAGCCAGTCTGCAAGGAGCAGCCAGTCTGCAAGGAGCAGCCAGTCTGCGGGGAGCTGCCTTTCTGAAGGGAGCTGCCAGTCTGCAAGGAGCCGCCAGAGCCGCCAGTCTGCAAGGAGCCGCCAGTCTGCAAGGAGCCGCCAGAGCCGCCAGTCTGCAAGGAGCCGCCAGAGCCGCCAGTCTGCAAGAAGCCGCCAGAGCCGCCAGTCAGCATGGAGCAGCCAGAGCCGCCAGTCAGCATGGAGCAGCCAGAGCCGCCAGTCTGCCAGGATCCGCCAGTCAGCCAGGATCCTCCAGATCCGCCAGTTAGCCAGGATCCGCCAGTCAGCCAGGATCTGCCAGAACTGCCAGTCAGCCAGGATCTGCCAGAGCCGCCAGTCAGCCAGAACCACCAGTCAGCCTGGATCTGCCAGTGCCATTAACCTGCTTGAGCTTCCTCTCAGTCCTGAGCTTCCTCTCAGTCCTGAGCTTCCTCTCAGTCCTGAGCTACTCTTCAGTCCCGAGCTACTCTTCAGTCCCGAGCTACCCCTCAGTCCCGAGCTACCCCTCAGTCCTGAGCTACCCCTCAGTCCCGAGCTGCCCCTCAGTCCCGAGCTGCCCCTCAGTCCCGAGCTGCCCCTCAGTCCAGTGGGGCCCTTGGTGAGGGTTACTAGGCCAAGGTCGGCGGCGAGGGTCGCCAATCTAAGGACGCGATGCAGGCGGACTGAGACTTTGTTTGAGTGGGGTCCACGTCCCGAGCCGCCACCGTGGACAGACGCCCACCTGGACCCTCCCCTATGGGTTTAGGTGTGTGGCCGGGAGTCCGCACCTTGGGGGGGGGGGGGGTTCTGTCACGCCCTGGTCTTAGTATTCTGTGTTTTCTTTATTATTTTGGTCAGGCCAGGGTGTGACATGGGTTAATTATGTGGTGTGTTTTGTCTTGGGGTTTTGTAGGTATTGGGATTGTGGTATAGTGGGGTTGTCTAGAAAAAGTCTATGGTTGCCTGAAGTGGTTCTCAATCAGAGGCAGGTGTTTATCGTTGTCTCTGATTGGGAACCATATTTAGGCAGCCATATTCTTTGAGTGTTTCGTGGGTGATTGTTCATGTCTCAGTGTTTGTTTGCACCAGATAAGGCTGTTTAGGTTTTCACGTTACGTTTATTGTTTGTATTGTTCGTGTTTATCTTTGATTAAAGATGTATCGAAATAACCACGCTGCATTTTGGTCCTCCTCTCCTTCGACGGAAGAAAACCGTAACAAATATACTGTATCTATGTAACAAAAAGGAATCTTTCAAAAGTATTCAGCCTTGGCGTTTTTCCTATTTTGTTGCATTACAATAGCTATATAATACGAGTATCTATTAACAATGAAGATACAGTGCCTTGCGAAAGTATTCGGCCCCCTTGAACTTTGCGACCTTTTGCCACATTTCAGGCTTCAAACAAAGATATAAAACTGTATTTTTTTGTGAAGAATCAACAACAAGTGGGACACAATCATGAAGTGGAACGACATTTATTGGATATTTCAAACTTTTTTAACAAATCAAAAACTGAAAAATTGGGCGTGCAAAATTATTCAGCCGCCTTAAGTTAATACTTTGTAGCGCCACCTTTTGCTGCGATTACAGCTGTAAGTCGCTTGGGGTATGTCTCTATCAGTTTTGCACATCGAGAGACTGAAATGTTTTCCCATTCCTCCTTGCAAAACAGCTCGAGCTCAGTGAGGTTGGATGGAGAGCATTTGTGAACAGCAGTTTTCAGTTCTTTCCACAGATTCTCGATTGGATTCAGGTCTGGACTTTGACTTGGACATTCTAACACCTGGATATGTTTATTTTTGAACCATTCCATTGTAGATTTTGCTTTATGTTTTGGATCATTGTCTTGTTGGAAGACAAATCTCCGTCCCAGTCTCAGGTCTTTTGCAGACTCCATCAGGTTTTCTTCCAGAATGGTCCTGTATTTGGCTCCATCCATCTTCCCATCAATTTTAACCATCTTCCCTGTCCCTGCTGAAGAAAAGCAGGCCCAAACCATAATGCTGCCACCACCATGTTTGACAGTGGGGATGGTGTGTTCAGGGTGATGAGCTGTGTTGCTTTTACGCCAAACATAACGTATTGCATTGTTGCCAAAAAGTTCAATTTTGGTTTCATCTGACCAGAGCACCTTCTTCCACATGTTTGGTGTGTCTCCCAGGTGGCTTGTGGCAAACTTTAAATGACACTTTTTATGGATATCTTTAAGAAATGGCTTTCTTCTTGCCACTCTTCCATAAAGGCCAGATTTGTGCAATATACGACTGATTGTTGTCCTATGGACAGAGTCTCCCACCTCAGCTGTAGATCTCTGCAGTTCATCCAGAGTGATCATGGGCCTCTTGGCTGCATCTCTGATCAGTCTTCTCCTTGTATGAGCTGAAAGTTTAGAGGGACGGCCAGGTCTTGGTAGATTTGCAGTGGTCTGATACTCCTTCCATTTCAATATTATCTTATATTATGCTCCTTGGGATGTTTAAAGCTTGGGAAATCTTTTTGTATCCAAATCCGGCTTTAAACTTCTTCACAACAGTATCTCGGACCTGCCTGGTGTGTTCCTTGTTCTTCATGATGCTCTCTGCGCTTTTAACGGACCTCTGAGACTATCACAGTGCAGGTGCATTTATACGGAGACTTGATTACACACAGGTGGATTGCATTTATCATCATTAGTCATTTAGGTCAACATTGGATCATTCAGAGATCCTCACTGAACTTCTGGAGAGTTTGCTGCACTGAAAGTAAAGGGGCTGAATAATTTTGCACGCCCAATTTTTCAGTTTTTGATTTGTTAAAAAAGTTTGAAATATCCAATAAATGTCGTTCCACTTCATGATTGTGTCCCACTTGTTGTTGATTCTTCACAAAAAAATACAGTTTTATATCTTTATGTTTGAAGCCTGAAATGTGGCAAAAGGTCGCAAAGTTCAAGGGGGCCGAATACTTTCGCAAGGCACTGTAGTATAGTGCCACCAGAAAACAAAGATGTTCTACTTCTATTTGAGTTTCCATACAAAACAGTGTCCTGACACACTTCATCACACTGATGTAATACATCTCACATAGACTGTTTAGGAATAGAAACAAGGTAGTCTTTCTCAGAAGCTCAGTGTCTGCATCCCAACGGCACCCCTATTCCCTATATAGTGCACTACATTTGACCAGAGCCCTAAGGACCCTGGTTTAAAGTAGTGCACTAGAAAGTGAATAGGCTGGTATTTAGAACACAACAGCCATTATTGTCCCAGACAGTAGTCTCACTTTATGAAAGAAGTGCTCTTTGCCAATCGCTCCGACTTTCCCAATGTAGTTGATGAAGCCGACGTGTCCCTCTGTGGCTCCGTAACATTCACAGACACGGATGTCACCAAAACGCTGCAGGAACTCTGACCAGGTGTCTGCTCTAAGCCCGTTACCCAGGGCCAGACGTACCTTGTGATGCCTGTCATTATCTTTCTGAGGAGAGAAGAGGAGAGGTGAAGAAACAAGGGGAGGGGAGAAGGGAGGAGATAAGAGGTAGGGAGAGGTGAGGAGAGAAGAAGAGAGGGGATAGCATGTACAGGCATTTGGTTTACATTGCTTAATGATGTAATACTATCAGCCCATTTCTTTTTGGTCTTTAATGGTCTGAATGATGAAAGTAACAGGAGTGTTCCAGTACCTTGGGTGAGTTACAGAGGTACCTCATGATCTCTCCTATGTACTGGATCACTGTCACCTTGTGTTTCCTGCAGTCATCCCAGAAGTTAGAGGCAGAGAATTTACGCCTCAGGACAACGGTGCTGCCTGAGAGGAGAAGATAAAGCACCAACATTCAACAGAGCTCACAACCTCATGGACAAACAAACTAACTCACTAACTGACTGACTAACTGACTAAATGATTACCTAACTAACTGACTGACTAAATGATTACCTAACTAACTAACTAACTGACTGACTAAATGATTACCTAACTAACTCACTAACTGACTAAATTATTAACTAACTAACTGACTGACTAAATGATTACCTAACTAACTAACAAACTAACTAACTGACTGACAAAAGTATTACCTAACAAACTAACTAACTGACTGACTAAATGATTCCCTAACTAACTAACTCACTGACTGGCTAAATGATTAACTAACAAACTAACTCACTGACTGACTAATGATTACCTAACAAACAAACTCACTAACTGACTAAATGATTACCTAACAAACTAACTAACTGACTGACGAAATAATCACCTAACTAACTAACTAACTCACTGACTGACTAAATGATTACCTAACTAACTAACTAACTCACTAACTCACTGCCTGACTAAATGATTACCTAACTAACTCACTGACTGACAAAATGATTACCTAACAAACTAACTAACTGACTGACTGACTAAACGATTACCTAACAAACTAACTGACTGACTAAATGATTACCTAACAAACTAACTTACTGACTGACTAAATGATTACCTAACTAACTAACTCACTGACTGACTAAATGATTACCTAACAAACTAACTCACTAACTGACTGACAAAATGATTACCTAACAAACTTACTCACTGACTGACTAAATTATTACCTAACTAACTAACTCACTGACTGACTAAATGATTACCTAACAAACTAACTCACTGACTGACTAAATGATTACCTAACTAACTAACTAACTCACTGCCTGACTAAATGATTACCTAACTAACTAGCTGACTCACTGACTGACTAAATGATTACCTAACTAACTCACTGACTGACAAAATGATTACCTAACTAACTAACAAACTAACTCACTGACTGACTAAATGATTACCTAACAAACTAACTGACTGACTGACTGACTAAATGATTACCTAACAAACTAACTCACTGACTGACTAAATGATTACCTTACTAACTAACTGACTGACTGAATAAATGATTACCTAACTAACTAACTCACTGACTGACTAAATGATTACCTTACTAACTAACTGACTGACTAAATTATTACCAAACTAACTAACTAGCTAGCTAGCTAACTAACTAACTGACTGACAAAATAATCACCTAAATAACTAACTCACTGACTGACTAAATGATTACCTAACTAACTAAATCACTAAGTGACTAAATGATTACCTAACTAACAAACTAACTGCCTGACTAAATAATTACCTAACAAACTAACTTACTGAGTGACTAAATGATTACCTAACTAACTCACTGACTGGCTAAATGACTACCTAACAAACTAACTGACTGACTGACTAAATGATTACCTAACAAACTAACTCACTGACTGACTAAATTATTACCTTACTAACTAACTGACTGACTGACTAAATTATTAACTAACTAACTCACTGACTGACAAAAGGATTATCTAACTAGCTAGCTAACTAACTAACTAACTAACTAACTAACTAACTAACTAACTGACTGACTAACTCACTGACTGACTAAATTATTATCTAACTAACTCACTGACTGACTAAATTATTATCTAACAAACTAACTCACTGACTGACTAAATTATTATCTAACTAACTAACTCACTGACTGACTAAATTATTACCTTACTAACTAACTGACTAACTAACTAACTGACTGACTGACTAAATTATTATCTAACTAACTAACTCACTGACTGACTAAATGATTATCTAACTAACTAACTCACTGACTGACTAACTCACTGACTGACTAAATTATTATCTATCTAACTAACTAACTCACTGACTGACTAAATTATTATCTAACTAACTAACTCACTGACTGACTAAATTATTACCTTACTAACTAACTGACTAACTAAATAACTAACTAACTAACTGACTGACTGACTAAATTATTATCTAACTAACTAACTCACTGACTGACTAAATTATTATCTAACTAACTAACTCACTGACTGACTAAATTATTATCTAACTAACTCACTGACTGACTAACTCACTGACTGACTAAATTATTATCTATCTAACTAACTAACTCACTGACTGACTAAATTATTATCTATCTAACAAACTAACTCACTGACTGACTAAATTATTATCTAACTAACTAACTCACTGACTGACTAAATTATTATCTAACTAACTAACTAACTCACTGACTGACTAAATTATTATCTAACTAACTAACTCACTGACTGACTCAATTATTATCTAACAAACTAACTCACTGACTGACTAAATTATTATCTAACTAACTAACTCACTGACTGACTAAATTATTATCTAACTAACTCACTGACTGACAAAAGGATTATCTACTATGAGGTGCATGTAATCCATGCAGGAATTGAACCCACGACCTGGCGGCTGCCAGAACAACACTCTCACCAACTGTGCCATACAGTACCGTAGTGTACCTCTCTCTATGGCTCCAGTCAAACCCATTATGAAGCCGGCAGAGTGGTAGAGAGGCAGGTAGATGTAGATGACATCATCAGAGGCCACACCTGAGATGGCCTGCATAGAGGAGGCCATGTACAGCTTCTCATGTGTGATCACCGCAGCCTTCGGCAGACCTGAGGACGAGACAACAGGAAGGGCAGGAAACAGAGAATCAAGGCTGATGAAAATCTCAAATGATACCTTATATCTTTGACCAATCAGAGTTGTGCAATCTAAGAATATTTACCTGTCTGGCATAAACATCAGTAGTATTCTGTCTAATTCACACTACAGGGCTGACCAGAGTCATACTGTACTGGTCTGGACATTATATTTTCACATCGTTCTTTCTAGCAGACTTCCTGCAACTATGCTGGATGCATAACCAAGCCAGTCCAGTCCAGCTTGGTTTGGTCCAGCTTACCTGTAGTTCCTGACGTATAGATGTAGAGGGCAGGGCTCTTTAAGGTGACCTTTGACCTGAGCTGTGGGTCCAGAGGTTGATCTGAGGCCTGCTGTATCCTGCTGCTGCTCAGAGTATTCACTCCCTCCGTCACACACTTCTCCTCCTCCTCCTCACCCAGCACAAACACACTTACACTCTGCTCCCTCAGGGTGGGGAGAACCTCCTCTACCGCTCCACGCAACTCTGGGGGAGGAGAGAGTGAGGGACACAGACAGAGCAAGCATGAGACAGAATCCCATTAATTTTGGCCTGTGCACTACTAGCACTGCCTCCCACTTGCTGCATAGAGGGAAAGGAGGATACCTAGTCAATTGTACAACTGAATGCATTGAACTTCCACATTTAACCCAACCCCTCTGAATCAGAGGTGTGGGGGCTGATATAATCAACATCCACGTTTTCAGCGTCCAGGGAACAGTGGGTTAACTGCCTTGCTCAGGAGCAGAACTACAGATTTGTACCTTGTAAGTTCGGGAATTCGATCTAGCAACCTTTCGGTTACTGGCCCAACTCTCTAACCACTAGGCTACATATCGGTTACTGGCCCAACGCTCTAACCACTAGGCTACCTTTCGTTTACTGGCCCAACGCTCTAACCCCTAGGCTACATATCGGTTACTGGCCCAACGCTCTAACCACTAGGCTACCTATCTGTTACTGGCCCAACGCTCTAACCACTAGGCTACATATCGGTTACTGGCCCAACGCTCTAACCACTAGCCTACATATCAGTTACTGGCCCAACGCTCTAACCACTAGGCTACCTTTCAGTGACTGGCCCAACTCTCTAACCACTAACCTACATATCCGTTACTGGCCCAATGCTCTAACCACTAGGCTACCTTTCAGTTACTGGCCCAACGCTCTAACCACTAGGCTACCTTTCAGTTACTGGCCCAATGCTCTAACCACTAGGCTACCTTTCAGTGACTGGCCCAACGCTCTAACCACTAACCTACATATCCGTTACTGGCCCAACGCTCTAACCACTAGGCTACCTTTCAGTTACTGGCCCAACACTCTAACCACTAGGCTACCTTTCAGTTACTGGCCCAACACTCTAACCACTAGGCTACCTTTCAGTTACTGGCCCAACACTCTAACCACTAGGCTACCTTTCAGTTACTGGCCCAACGCTCTAACCACTAGCCTACATATCAGTTACTGGCCCAACCACTAGACTACCTGCCGATCTAGACACCATATGTCTCTACACTAGTTATTATTAATTATTTTTTTTAAATAGATGTATTAACAATGATATTGTAAACGGCAACACAAAGGTAAGTGGGCTGGACTTACCTGAAGCAGCCAGGAGCACGTTGGTTCCACAGCAGGTGAAACAGTGCAATAAGGACTTGGACCTGATGTTGTAGTTGAGCAGAGCGGCTCTACATCCAAGTTTAGCCAGGGCCAGCCAGATAAACACATACATGGGCTCGTTACCCATGAAGAGGGCGACAGTGTCCCCTTCCTTCACGCTGGCGTGCTGTGAGAGCGCCCGGGCCAACTTGTTGCTCTGCTTGTCAACATCCCGGTATGTATACGAACTCTTCTCGAATACAATAAACTGTTTGTTGGGGTGTTTTTTGACCTTATCGAGAAAACAGTCCAGCATGCTGTAGAACGGTTTGCTCCTCTTGATTCTGTTAATTCGTAACCAGAGTAAGACGCAAGTTACTGTGTAGCGCAGGTCCTGCGTAAAATAAGGATTTCTGAGATAAAGGAAGAGTGGCAGTATAGCCAATCCTGCCAATATGGTATATAATAACACGTACATATTGAAAGTTAAGGTCTACTTCTTTGTGATTGTCAATAAAAGGTGTCTCCTTCTAGGCCGTGCTATTTAAGAAAGTAACAGGTTATTGCAACACCTCCAGTCCACAACTCTCCACGACCTTTGGACGCATGTAGACGTGAAATCCCCAACAGCCAATGGCGTTGCGAAGAATATAAAGTAAGGAAGTAGTAGGATATTCTATTCTTCTAATTATGACCATGGCAGTGACATGTTACAGACAGACACCTCTAGGGCATTGACCTCCATGGGCAGACTGGCCATCTGGCATCTTTTGCCTATTGGGCCAGTCTAACTTTATTTTTTGGGTCACAAGGAAAATGTTCTGGATAATAATGGGGGGGGGGGGGGGGGGGGCTATGTTGGAAATGCCGGAGCTGATTTCTGGTCCCAGTTTACCCCTGCTGACCTCTATCCATAGATCTATATAATTTCTCCTTGTTTGAGAGTTGACATTTTATTGTGTTATGGCCTGTGGGGCTGTAACAGCATAGGCAGGCTACATGCCGGTCCTGTTGGGAGAGTCAGAAGGCTCAAACATCCGTTTTTATTACATTGTAATAAATCTCAGCAACATTTGTTCAATCACTGTCTCTGTGTTTATGGCTGTGGGTTTTACATTAGACCATGGCTTCATGAATACATCAACCAACATATCAGTTTTCATTATTTTATTTCCTATTTGTGTAAAAGGGTTTCATTGTTGACCCCTGTCTTCTACCAGGGGTATTCAACTGCACCAGGGCCAGACTACTGGTTTTCTGTTCCACCTGATCATTCATTGCACCCACCAGGTCCCAGGTCTAAAATAATCACGGATATGAACAATAGATTTTTTTTTAAGCAGTGGAACTGTCTTCGATGCCCAGATATGAATTTGAGGGTGGTATACAGCCAATATCATTGCCCTGACCCCTGGTCAAGGTGTAGGCTCTACCTAGTCTATATAGATGTAATATCTGCTCTCTGACCCCTGGACAAGGTGTAGGCTCTACCTAGTCTATATAAATGTAATATCTGCTCTCTGACCCCTGGACAAGGTGTAGGCTATACCTAGTCTATATAGATGGAATATCTGCTCTCTGACCCCTGGTCAAGGTGTAGGCTCTACCTAGTCTATATAGATGTAATATCTGCTCTCTGACCCCTGGTCAAGGTGTAGGCTCTACCTAGTCTATATAGATGTAATATCTGCTCTCTGACCCCTGGACAAGGTGTAGGCTCTACCTAGTCTATATAGATGTAATATCTGCTCTCTGACCCCTGGACAAGGTGTAGGCTCTACCTAGTCTACATAGATGGAATATCTGCTCTCTGACCCCTAGTCAAGGTGTAGGCTCTACCTAGTCTATATAGTTGTAATATCTGCTCTCTGACCCCTGGTCAAGGTGTAGGCTCTACCTAGTCTATATAGATGTCAAATCTGCTCTCTGACCCCTGGTCAAGGTGTAGGCTAGCCATGGATGGGCCTAGGAGGATATAGGCCCACCCACTTGGGAGCCAGGCCCAGGCTGTCACGAGAATTATGTTCTCAATGTTCAAAACCCAATTCAATTAAACTACTCAGTCTGCAACCCAGAATTTGTAAGATACTGGTTGAATGAAACAGACAGAGGCCCAGCTATGATAGTCAAAATGTTTATTCATGAGAGCGCTAGTCCGTTGTACAAAACCATTCACTTTATACTGGCTCCTTATGCACTTACATTCACACACAAACAGTAGGTATCCTACGCACATACTTCCACACACAAACAGTAGGTATCCTACGCACATACTGTATCATTACCCAGCCGACAAAGATTAGGGAGACCTTGAGAAGTACTCCCTGTCCTCTCCCAAACCTCTAGCCAGGTCGGCACTGAATTCTGCTCAGAGAGTCTGTGTTTAAGATACTATAAAGACATATTGTACAGATATATTGTTTAACCCTAATTCTGACTAAAACTACACTCACAGATATATAATTTTACTGACTAAAACTACACAAAACCATCAGATAATAATTGCATGATTCTAATCAATTTCATACAGTTATAAGGTTTCAGAGTGGAATTATTTCATCATTATCGTTCAACATTTAAATCACTTTAACACAGGCCCAGCCAATCAGAATGAGATTTTCCACACAAAAGGGCTTTATTACTGACAGAAATACTCCTGAGTTTCATTAGCTGTCCGGGTGGCCGGTCTCAGACGATGCCGCAGGTAAAGAATGAGGGCTGGCGTGGACTAAAACAGGGAGGGACTAAGTAATACTCATTTTTGTTTTCCGTTGCAAAACATTTTTGAAACGTTTTCAATTGCATGCCCTAATGAATAGGACCCAAGAGTAGTATCACCACAGATCTGTTCACAGCTTGATGATGCCTGCCACTATGGAGCCGTAGATCTGGCCAGTCAATGGTGTGTAACTCTGATTTCTCTCCTGTAGGATGTACAGAGGGTCTGTGATGCCTGCCGGGTCGAAACCTTCCTCCACTAACCTCACCTTCATCTGCTTGAAGGTCCCCGTCATCTCCACCGCATTCTGGATGGGGGGGGGGGGGGGGGGGGGGTGGAGACAGACAGACAGACAGAAAGGAGAGAGAGGGGGCGTAGAGAGACATGTAAACGCACACAGGCTTTTGGCTCAGTGGACTATTCACTATTCATCTCCAGGGATTTTTCTGCCATTGAAATCCTTGGGCGGGCCGCCTAAGCGTTACTTCTAGTCGACTAAGTCCAAACACTGTAAAAATGTATTTTTAAATACCTTTTTGGGGTGAAAAAACATTTCAGTGTAAACTTAAACGACTAAAATATATATTTTTAATAATATCATCTTTGAGAACTAACAATAAGCAAAATAAAAGCTAGACAGTCAGGGAGAATAGAACATTACAAAAACAATGAATTTTGCGTTATAGATTTGTTTTATTTTTACATGTAAGATTTATTTAAAGAAGCAAGTCAGTTAAGAACAAATTCTTATTTACAATGAGAGCCTACCCCGGCCAAACCCGGATGACACTGGGCCAATTGTGCGCCCCCCTATGGGACTCCCAATCACGGCCGGATGTGATACAGCCTGGATCGTATAGATTTTGTTTTTTAGGTTGAACAAAAGAACACAGCATTGAACATGGCTAAATGCCTAGAATTGAAGGAAATTAGCTTTAAAACTGCAAAAACTTGTTTCGGCTCCATTGAGACGTGTAGAATTTTAGGAAATTGACTTCAAAATGCAAATATTTCTCTACATCACCAAGATGGGGGCCTCTAAAATTGTCTCCAAAATGCAGCCAAGCCGACGGGCTGATAGCGCTCCCTGTCACGTCCAGCACTTAAGTTCATTTTTTATCCAGATAACCCCCTGATCTCATAACCACAAAAAGAGTCCACGCACCCCGATATGCTCCCACATAGCGTTTTTCAACCGTTTTTCAAAAGCAAAAAATGTTTGATTCTACTTTCAAATAAATAATAACATGAATTGTCTACAATTAATGATGTAATACAAGGAAGAAAGTCCTTTTGAATAGTTACCTGGATGCGTATGAAGCGTGGCCGTGCATACGCCGGTAGGTAGCTGGCTACATGGCTGAAGGTTTTGTTGCCATCAAACTGTTCTCCCCACTTCAACGTGACGGCAGCCATTCCTATCCTCCCCTCGTTGCCTTGGAGACAGAATACAACAATCCCTCATTCCACCAACTAAACAATCAGAACGCATCATTCGGTGACGACACTTCCTGCATTTTAAAGTTCCAGTCCTTGAAAACTTTAATGTTGACATGCAAAACATTTTGGGACTGTATCAACAGTGGACGAATGAAAACAATACCAAAAGATCGTTTTTGGAGGGGAATTTTCCTTTCACTTTTATTAAGAAGTTAAGTTTGAAATGATGATCATGTGGTGAGTGGAACTGTACTTTTTATACCAGCTCGCTTGCTGTGTGAAACATTGTTTTAGTTCATCTTTAGATCACTGGTTACTTTTTAGTGCTGAATGTGAAAAAGATCTTTGCAATGGGAAGCAATAGTTGTACATTTCATTTGGGAAATATTTATAGTAATGGTTGTGTTTTTGTATTCTTATGATTGGAACCTACTGGTTAATTACATGTCAGAGTGAATGGACTGTTAAACCCTTTAAAACCCCCTACAGTCTAAACCCTGTCTAAGCCGGGGAGGGAGGGGGGGAGGGGGGCGTTCCACTAAACTATATGGAATTGTTTTAAGAAGGTCATACCAAGGATCATTTATCTATTTGATTTAGAATTTTAAGAACCCTTGAAGTATTAACAAAAAGATAGAAAACACTGATTTGATGTCAAATTTGTCCTTACTGCTATTAGCCCATTCAAACACATTGAATAACAAGTTTGTTCTGAAGTGCCTGTCCTATTGGTCTGACAACACCGCTCCGTCACCGATCACTGCAGATGCAGAAGTGCGACACTGGTGGATTGAGACGCCAATGCAAGATATCTCTAGTTTAAACTGACAGATTATTATGGGGATTATTGTACTGTTTGATTTTAAGGTAAAGGTTAGGGTTCCCTGCTACTTGGATTAAGGTTAGGGTTAGATTTACCTGGTACTTGGATTAAGGTTAGGGTTCCCTGCTACATAGATTAAGGTTAGGGTTCCCTGCTACTTGGATTAAGGTTGGGGTTAGATTTACCTGGTACTTGGATTAAGGTTAGGGTTAGATTTACCTGGTACTTGGATTAAGATTAGGGTTAGATTTACCTGGTACTTGGATTAAGGTTAGGGTTAGATTTATCTGGTACTTAGATTAAGGTTAGTGTTAGATTTACCTGGTCCTTGGATTAAGGTTAGGGTTAGATTTACCTGGTACTTGGATTAAGGTTAGGGTTAGATTTACCTGGTCCTTGGATTAAGGTTGGGGTTAGATTTACCTGGTCCTTGGATTAAGGTTGGGGTTAGATTTACCTGGTACTTGGATAATGTTAGGGTTAGATTTACCTGGTACTTGGATTAAGGTTAGGGTTAGATTTACCTGGTCCTTGGATTAAGGTTGGGGTTAGATTTACCTGGTACTTGGATTAAGGTTAGGGTTAGATTTACCTGGTACATAGATTAAGGTTAGATTTACCTGGTACTTGGATTAAGGTTAGGGTTAGATTTACCTGGTACATAGATGAAGGTTAGATTTACCTGGTCCTTGGATTAAGGTTAGGGTTAGATTTACCTGGTACATAGATTAAGGTTAGATTTACCTGGTACTTGGATTAAGGTTAGGGTTAGATTTACCTGGTACTTGGATAAGGTTAGGGTTAGATTTACCTGGTACATAGATTCAGGTTAGGATTAGATTTACCTGGTACATAGATTAAGGTTAGGGTTAGATTTACCTGGTACATAGATGAAGGTTAGATTTACCTGGTCCTTGGATTAAGGTTAGGGTTAGATTTACCTGGTACATAGATTAAGGTTAGATTTACCTGGTACTTGGATTAAGGTTAGGGTTAGATTTACCTGGTACTTGGATAAGGTTAGGGTTAGATTTACCTGGTACATAGATTCAGGTTAGGATTAGATTTACCTGGTACATAGATTAAGGTTAGGGTTAGATTTACCTGGTACTTGGATAAGGTTAGGGTTAGATTTACCTGGTACACAGATTAAGGTTAGGGTTAGATTTACCTGGTACATTGATTAAGGTTAGGGTTAGATTTACCTGGTCCTTGGATTAAGGTTAGGGTTAGATTTACCTGGTACTTGGATAAGGTTAGATTTACCTGGTACATAGATTAAGGTTATGGTTAGATTTACCTGGTACATAGATTAAGGTTAGGGTTAGATTTACCTGGTACTTGAACACCGTAGACATTTGCCTCTTGGACAAAGTCTATCAGGGTGAGGATGTCAGCTACTTCAGTTGTGGCCACATTCTCTCCTTTCCACCTGTAGGGGTCAATATAACTCAACTAAATATAATAGATTCTCTCCCTTCCACCTGTAGAGGTCAATTCAATTCAACTCAACTAAATATAATATAACATGTTCTCTCCCTTCCACCTGTAGGGGTCAATTCAACTCAACTAAATATAATATAACATGTTCTCTCCCTTCCACCTGTAGGGGTCAATTCAACTCAACTAAATATAATATAACATGTTCTCTCCCTTCCACCTGTAGGGGTCAATACATCTCAACTAAATATAATAGAGTTTCTCCCTTCCACCTGTAGGGGTCAATACAAGTCAAATAAATATAATAGATTCTCTCCCTTCCACCTGTAGGGGTCAATATAACTCAACTAAATATAATATTATATGTTCTCTCCCTTCCACCTGTAGGGGTCAATTCAACTCAACTAAATATAATATAACATGTTCTCTCCCTTCCACCTGTAGGGGTCAATACAACTCAACTAAATATAATAGATTCTCTCCCTTCCACCTGTAGGGGTCAATTCAACTCAACTAAATATAATAGATTCTCTCCCTTCCACCTGTAGGGGTCAATACAACTCAACTAAATATAATAGATTCTCTCCCTTCCACCTGTAGGGGTCAATTCAACTCAACTAAATATAATAGATTCTCTCCCTTCCACCTGTAGGGGTCAATACAAGTCAACTAAATATAATATAATAGATTCTCTCCCTTCCACCTGTAGGGGTCAATACAAGTCAACTAAATATAATATAATATAATATGTTCTCTCCTTTCCACCTGTAGGGGTCAATACAAGTCAACTAAATATAATAGATTCTCTCCCTTCCACCTGTAGGGGTCAATACAAGTCAACTAAATATAATATATAATATGTTTCCATATATTTGGAATGCCATACTGTAAGTCAGAATATACGTACCTGAATGTATCTCCGACTCGATCCTGAAAGTAAATAAAGTTGTCCTGGCCTATCTTCAGCAGGTCTCCACTGTTAAAGTACAGATCTCCTTTCTGAAACACGTCTCTCAGTCTCTTCTTCTCTGTCTGCTGGCTGTTAGCGTATCCAACAAAAGGAGTGATGTTCGTGATCTTGCACACCAACAGTCCTGTTTCATCTTCAGGAAGACACACACACACACACACACACACACACACACACACACACACACACACACACACACACACACACACACTCACACACCATAATGTATACCCACACCAACAGTCCTGTCTCTTCCTTAGGGAACGGGCCGAACACCCAAACATGAATAGCATAATGTACATTGAGATAAGTGTGATTTTGAGGTCATTATTGTACAATAATCTCCCTGGTTAAATAAAGGCCAATACTAACACACCTATGAAAGAGCATCTCACCTTTAGGAGCTTCTACACACAGTCCGGTGGAGTCTCTGATTGGTTCATCTCTCTCTGTGTCGTATTTAATCAGAGCATAAGGAAACAGCTTCTATAAGAGACAGGAAAGACATCGTGATCAGAACATAGTGAAACAGATTCTATAAAAGAGACATCATGATCAGAACATAGTGAAACAGCTTCTATAACAGAGACATCATGATCAGAACATAGTGAAACAGATTCTATAACAGAGACATCATGATCAGAACATAGTGAAACAGATTCTATAACAGAGACATCATGATCAGAACATAGTGAAACAGCTTCTATAACAGAGACATCATGATCAGAACATAGTGAAACAGCTTCTATAACAGAGACATCATGATCAGAACATAGTGAAACAGATTCTATAACAGAGACGTCATGATCAGAACATAGTGAAACAGATTCTATAACAGAGACATCATGATCAGAACATAGTGAAACAGATTCTATAAGAGACAGGAGAGACATCATGATCAGAACATAGTGAAACAGATTCTATAACAGAGACATCATGATCAGAACATAGTGAAACAGATTCTATAAGAGACAGGAGAGACATCATGATCAGAACATAGTGAAACAGATTCTATAAGAGACAGGAGAGACATCATGATCAGAACATAGTGAAACAGCTTCTATAACAGAGACATCATGATCAGAACATAGTGAAACAGATTCTATAACAGAGACATCATGATCAGAACATAGTGAAACAGCTTCTACAAGAGACAGGAGAGACATCACTGTGATAAAGACACAGCATTTCAGTTGATGTTCGGATCCCAACCCTGGTAAAATGTCCAATGTAAGAAGTATAACCTTTACCAATTTAATACAAATACAAGTATCTAGCTATCTTAAGATAAATGCACTAACTGAGTCTGGATAAGAGCGTCTTCTAAATGATTCAAATGACATGTCAATGTAGAGGGAAGCATGATATCTCAGTAGAGTTGGAGTCAATTCCATTTCAATTCAGTAACTGAAATTAAATGGATTTGTCCCCAACCCTGGTTCTTTAGGAGTCAGATCTTCAGGCCCCTTAGTCATAAAGTGTCTCAGAGTAGGAGTACTGATCTAGGATCCAATTTAGCCTTTTAGATCATAATGAATAAGGTTTCATGAACAGGGGGGGGGACCTGATCCTAGATCATCACTCTGTGAGACATTATGAATCCGGGCCCAGGAGACAGGGCTGTTCAGGAGTCAGTCCTTACCAGGTGTAGGTAGTGAGACATTATGAATCCGGGCCCAGGAGACAGGGCTGTTCAGGAGTCAGTCCTTACCTGGTGTAGGTAGTTGACTCGTCCGATAGCTCCTATCTTCCCGGTGTAGGTAGTGAGACATTATGAATCCGGGCCCAGGAGACAGGGCTGTTCAGGAGTCAGTTCTTACCCGGTGGAGGTAGTTGACTCGTCCGACAGCTCCTATCTTCCCGGTGTAGTTGATCAGTCCCACATTGCCCTCCGTTGAAGCATAAAACTCCCTCACGTAGATGTTGCCAAAGCGGTTCAGGAATTCCTTCCATATCTCTGCTCTCACACCGTTACCAATGGCCAGCCTGACTTTGTGCTCTCTGTCGTTGTCTCTCTGGAACGTTGGGAGAAAACACAAACATTCTTCTTTTTCAATGTTTTTATTTTGGTTGTATGTCAATCGTGTTATTGTGAAGTCAAAGACGAATGCACACATTTGGTGAACAATAATGATTTTCTAATTCAAATTCTCATTCTGTTCAGTCATATAGTGTATTACCAATAGAAACAGGAGTCTGTACAGTCATAGAGACAGGAGTCTGTACAGTCATAGAGACAGGAGTCTGTACAGTCATATTGTGAAAAGAAAACTAACATCGTAAGCTAACATTATATTAGGTTCTATAACATTCTAACCTAATGTTCTATAACATTCTAACCTAATGTTCTATAACATTCTAACCTAACGTTCTATTACATTCTAACCTAATGTTCTATAACATTCTAACCTAACATTCTATTACATTCTAACCTAATGTTCTATAACATTCTAACCTAACGTTCTATTACATTCTAACCTAACGTTCTATTACATTCTAACCTAACATTCTAACCTAACATTCTATAACATTCTAACCTAGCATTCTATTACATTCTAACCTAGCATTCTATTACATTCTAACCTAACATTCTATTACATTCTAACCTAATGTTCTATAACATTCTAACCTAACATTCTATTACATTCTAACCTAACGTTCTATTACATTCTAACCTAATGTTCTATAACATTCTAACCTAACGTTCTATTACATTCTAACCTAACATTCTAACCTAATGTTCTATAACATTCTAACCTAACATTCTATTACATTCTAACCTAACATTCTAACCTAACATTCTATAACATTCTAACCTAATGTTCTATAATATTCTAACCTAACATTCTATAACATTCTAACCTAATGTTCTATAACATTCTAACCTAACATTCTATAACATTCTAACCTAATGTTCTATAACATTCTAACCTAACATTCTATTACATTCTAACCTAACGTTCTATTACATTCTAACCTAACATTCTAACCTAACATTCTATAACATTCTAACCTAGCATTCTATTACATTCTAACCTAGCATTCTATTACATTCTAACCTAACATTCTATAACATTCTAACCTAATGTTCTATAACATTCTAACCTAACATTCTATAACATTCTAACCTAATGTTCTATAACATTCTAACCTAACATTCTATTACATTCTAACCTAACGTTCTATTACATTCTAACCTAACATTCTATAACATTCTAACCTAATGTTCTATAACATTCTAACCTAACATTCTATTACATTCTAACCTAACGTTCTATTACATTCTAACCTAACATTCTAACCGAACATTCTATAACATTCTAACCTAACATTCTATTACATTCTAACCTAACATTCTATAACATTCTAACCTAACATTCTATTACATTCTAACCTAACATTCTATTACATTCTAACCTAACATTCTAACCTAACATTCTATAACATTCTAACCTAGCATTCTATTACATTCTAACCTAACATTCTATAACATTCTAACCTAACATTCTAACCTAACATTCTATAACATTCTAACCTAGCATTCTATTACATTCTAACCTAACATTCTATAACATTCTAACCTAACATTCTATAACATTCTAACCTAGCATTCTATAACATTCTTACCTAACATTCTATTACATTCTAACCTAACATTCTATTACATTCTAACCTAACATTCTATTACATTCTAACCTAACATTCTATTACATTCTAACCTAACATTCTAACCTAACGTTCTATAACATTCTAACCTAACATTCTATAACATTCTAACCTAACATTCTATAACATTCTAACCTAACATTCTATAACATTCTAACCTAACGTTCTATAACATTCTAACCTAACATTCTATAACATTCTAACCTAACGTTCTATAACATTCTAACCTAACATTCTATAACATTCTAACCTAACATTCTATAACATTCTAACCTAACGTTCTATAACATTCTAACCTAACATTCTATAACATTCTAACCTAACGTTCTATAACATTCTAACCTAACATTATTTTGAACTATCCACTAAAAGGTTTGAAAATATGACCCGCCATACGTGATTACATTCCCCTTCCCTGACCCAGATATATCCCAGCCTAAGCCCCAGCCCACCACTGACTGTCATTACACATGGTAGAGTTCCTGAGTAAAGGCCACTAGCTATTCTGAGAGGACCACCAGATCAGAACCACGAGGGTGTGTCCTAAATGGCAACCTATTCCCTTTATACTGTAGTCCACTACTGTTGCCCTGGTGAAACTATAGAGGGAATTGGTTGCCATTTGATATGTAGCTGTAGACCACTAGGCTGTAGGAGGGTCACATGGTGTGTCTGTACGTGGAGAGGGGTTCAGTTTCAATGGTGGGAACACAGAATGTTTACATTGCTCTCCAGGCCACGCCTTCGAGGGCCCTGAAATATGACGGCCATAAAAAGTAAGGAGACGTGGATGACGTGCAAACCAATATTTAATTTCTGAATTGGTTACAATTAGTTCAGGGTTAAGGTTAGGGGTTGGGGTAGTTGGGAGGGTCAAAGGGTTAGGGTTAAGGTTAAGGGTTGGGTTAGTTGGGAGGGTCAACGGGTTAGGGTTAGGGGTTGGGTTAGGGTTAGGGTCAACGGGTTAGGGTTAGAGGGTTAGGGTTAGGGTCAACGGGTTAGGGTTAAGGTTAGGGGTTGGGCTAGTTGGGAGGGTCAACGGGTTAGTGTTAGAGGGTTAGGGTTAGGGTCAACGGGTTAGGGTTAGAGGGTTAGGGTCAACGGGTTAGGGTTAAGGTTAGGGGTTGGGCTAGTTGGGAGGGTCAACGGGTTAGGGTTAGGGTTAGAGGGTTAGGGTTAGGGTCAACGGGTTAGGGTTAGGGGTTGGGCTAGTTGGGAGGGTCAACGGGTTAGGGTTAGGGTTAAGGTTAGGGGTAGGGCTAGTTGGGAGGGTCAACGGGTTAGGGTTAGGGTTAGAGGGTTAGGGTTAGGGTCAACGGGTTAGGGTTAGGGTTAGGGTCAACGGGTTAGGGTTAAGGTTAGGGGTTGGGCTAGTTGGGAGGGTCAACGGGTTAGGGTTAGGGTTAGAGGGTTAGGGTTAGGGGTTGGTTTAGGGTTAGGGTTAAGGTTAGGGGTTGGGCTAGTTGGGAGGGTCAACAGGTTAGGGTTAGGGGTTAGGGTTAGGGGTTGGGCTAGTTGGGAGGGTCAACGGGTTAGGGGTTGGGTTAGGGTTAGGGGTTGGGTTAGGGTTAGGGTTAGGGTTAGGGGTTGGGCTAGTTGGGAGGGTCAACTGGTCAGCTGGTCAGAAGAGTCTTATAAAAGTCTCTCCACATGAATTCTGGGGAAAGGCTCCTTTTGGGAGATTTGGTGTTGAGAAGAAGACAGAACTATCTGCATGTAGCCTAGTCCAGAACTATCTGCATGTAGCCTAGTCCAGAACTATCTGCATGTAGCCTAGTCCAAAACTGTCTGCATGTAGCCTAGTCCAAAACTGTCTGCATGTAGCCTAGTCCAGAACTATCTGCATGTAGCCTAGTCCAAAACTGTCTGCATGCAGCCTAGTCCAAAACTGTCTGCATGTAGCCTAATCCAAAACTGTCTGCATGTAGCCTAGTCCAAAACTGTCTGCATGTAGCCTAGTCCAAAACTGTCTGCATGTAGCCTAGTCCAAAACTGTCTGCATGTAGCCTAGTCCAGAACTGTCTGCATGTAGCCTAGTCCAGAACTGTCTGCATGTAGCCTAGTCCAGAACTATCTGCATGTAGCCTAGTCCAAAACTGTCTGCATGTAGCCTAGTCCAAAACTGTCTGCATGTAGCCTAGTCCAAAACTGTCTGCGTGTAGCCTAGTCCAAAACTGTCTGCATGTAGCCTAGTCCAGAACTGTCTGCATCTACTGTAGCCTAGTCCAGAACTATCTGCATGTAGCCTAGTCCAGAACTGTCTGCATCTACTGTAGCCTAGTCCAAAACTGTCTGCATGTAGCCTAGTCCAAAACTGTCTGCATCTACTGTAGCCTAGTCCAAAACTGTCTGCATGTAGCCTAGTCCAAAACTGTCTGCATCTACTGTAGCCTAGTCCAAAACTGTCTGCATGTAGCCTAGTCCAAAACTGTCTGCATGTAGCCTAGTCCAAAACTGTCTGCATGTAGCCTAGTCCAAAACTGTCTGCATGTAGCCTAGTCCAAAACTGTCTGCATGTAGCCTAGTCCAGAACTGTCTGCATGTAGCCTAGTCCAGAAAATAAAAGGTGATAGCATCTTCCATGAAATGGCATCTCCCAACTGCCTGCATATTTTACCTCCAAAAAGAGGTAGAAACATCTACTATCATAATATCCTGAATGAAACATAACCTATCAATGACCTTTTCAACTCCGTCAATCGTCTGGATTCAATCCAACTCAATTGAAAATGTCACTTTAGAACATTCCAGGTCAGTGACATCACAGTAAGGTGACACTGGGAATCTTAATGATTCTATTTCTGACGCTACAGCTGTGGCCGGGTTGTAAAACAACCTCGGCTGGAGAGATTTAGAAGTGGCTGAGAGGGTCTCGGTCTGATTGGACACACAGAGGGAGCGGTTCGCGCCACAAAGCCTGGGCATAAACCACACCTGGCTTCAAGTAGTATTTGGAATCTTTTGAATAGTTTAGATGTGCTTGATTGAACATGCCTGATGCAATGGAACCAAGTCCAACAGGTCCAAACCCCGCCCATCAGCCTGTCCAGGAAGGCTCAGTCAGAAAACACTGACTCAAAGTATTTGAACATTTCAAATAGTATTTGAACATGCAGAAAAAGCTCTCTGTGACACTCTGCCTCGGGTGTAACTTAACTTCATCTGTCTGAATGCTGGGAAGAAGATCACTTGACTTGAACAATCTGGATTCCACTATTCTGTTAACGCCAGTCTGTAACGCCAGTCTGTAACACTAGTCTGTAACGCTAGTCTAACACTAGTCTGTAACACCAGTCTGTAACACTAGTCTGTAACACCAGTCTGTAACACTAGTCTAACACTAGTCTGTAACACTAGTCTGTAACACTAGTCTAACACTAGTCTAACACTAGTCTGTAACACTAGTCTAACACTAGTCTGTAACACTAGTCTAACACTAGTCTGTAACACTAGTCTGTAACACCAGTCTGTAACACTAGTCTGTAACACCAGTCTGTAACACCAGTCTGTAACACTAGTCTAACACTAGTCTGTAACACTAGTCTGTAACACTAGTCTGTAACGCTAGTCTAACACTAGTCTGTAACACCAGTCTGTAACACTAGTCTGTAACACTAGTCTAACACTAGTCTGTAACACTAGTCTGTAACACTAGTCTAACACTAGTCTGTAACACTAGTCTGTAACACTAGTCTAACACTAGTCTAACACTAGTCTGTAACACTAGTCTAACACTAGTCTGTAACACTAGTCTGTAACACCAGTCTGTAACACTAGTCTGTAACACCAGTCTGTAACACTAGTCTGTAACACTAGTCTAACACTAGTCTAACACTAGTCTGTAACACCAGTCTGTAACACTAGTCTGTAACACTAGTCTGTAACACCAGTCTGTAACACTAGTCTGTAACACCAGTCTGTAACACTAGTCTGTAACACCAGTCTGTAACACTAGTCTGTAACACTAGTCTAACACTAGTCTAACACTAGTCTAACATGTGGGTTCACCATAGCTCAGTGTGTTAGAGCATGGATGATGCCGGAAACACCAGAGATGTGGGGTCTTATTCCAGCATGGCCCCGCATTGAAACACCAGAGATGTGGGAATTGATTCCAGCTTGGCCCCGCATTGAAACACCAGAGATTTGAGAATTGATTCCAGCTTGGCCCCGGCATGGAAAACACCAGTGATGTGAGAATTGATTGCAGCATGGCCCCGGCATGGGTTCCTCATGGCCCCGGCATGGGTTCCTCATGGCCCCGGCATGGGTTCCTCATGGCCCCGGCATGGGTTCCTCATGGCCCCGGCATGATCCCTGCATGCTGCCCAGTGGCCTACCATCATGTTGTTACTATTAGTGTGTACTCTACAGTCCTGGGTCAAAAATATAATGTCAAGTACTTTCAAATCCTTGTCTGAAACATGGCTGAAAACATGCCTGGTTAGTCATATACCCTATACCAGAGAGAACATGTAAGCCTTTTCTGAGCCAGAAAGGGTCCATACCTCCTGCTTATGTGGCATGAGGTACAAATAAACCCCCTGGACAGGATGCTGCGAACCATAGCAACTACGATGTCATTACCATGTCATAAACCTCCTGGACAGGATGCTAGAGACCATAGCAACTACTATGTCATAAACCCTCTGGACAGGTTGCTAGAGACCATAGCAACTACTATGTCATTACTATGTCATAAACCCCCTGGACAGGATGCTAGAGACCATAGCAACTACTATGTCATTACTATGTCATAAACCCCCCTGGACAGGATGCTAGAGACCATAGCAACTACTATGTCATAAACCCCCTGGACAGGATGCGAAAACCATAGCAACTACTATGTAATAACAATGAATGACAAAATGAAGGTGACCTTGTATAAAGCTTGCAGCTGAGGTTGCTTACCTTGGGTGTGTTACAGAGGTAGCGTAACACCTCTCCTATGTACTGGACCACCGTAACGTTGTACTTCCTGCAATCATCCCAGAACTGAGAGGCTGAGAACTTCCTCCTCAGAATGATGGTGGAGCCTGGGATGGACAGATAGAAGAGATGAGAGAGGAACAATGACAATATCAGTTTTAAGAACATGCAGGTGATATCGCTATCATTATCAACCAATGGCAGACCTGAAATGCTGACAAAACTGTTATGTTAAATCAGCAGTGTGCATCATCATCATCATCATCATCATCATCAGAAAAAACCCTAACACCCAGGTACAGGTATTAGTTCAGGAACAGGAACGAGCAGGACAGTGCTCTTATAAATGACCTTGTAATGGCCGTGAGAGCAGAAAAGTTGCCACATATGCTGTGAACCGGTTGTATTCACTTCAGTACTAAATGTCCCTTAAATATGCACCCATTAGAGGAACAAGTGCCCTTTTTTGTGTGGACAAAAGAAAGTACTAAGCTGGTACTGCATGTGCATCATAATCAGCTTGGAGTTTTTCCTAACCACGTGACCTGACCGGGACATTTCATTGGTCACATGCACATCTTCAGCAGATGTCATGGCGGGTGTAGTGATAATGCTTGTGCTCCAAGCTCCAACAGTGCCGTAACATCTAACAATACAAACAAATCTAAAAGTAAAAGAATGGAATTAAGAAATATATCAATAATAGGACAAGCAACGTCGGAGTCCCGAGTGTATATATATGCAGTAAGTTTGGACACACCTTCTCAAGGTTTTTTTTTTTTTTTTTTTTTACAATTTTCTACATTGTAGAATAATAGTGAAGACATCAAAACTATGAAATAACACATATTTAATCATGTACTAAACAAAAAAATTGTTAAACAATCTATAGCCACCCTTTGCCTTGGTGACAGTTTGCACACGCTTGGCATTCTCTCAACCAGCTTCATGAAGTAGTCACCTGGAATGCACTTCAATTAACAGGTGAACCTGTTGTGAGTTAAAAGTTCACTTGTGGAATTTCTTTCCTTCTTAATGCGTTTGAGCCAATCAGTTGTGTTGTGGGGGGTGGTATACAGAAGATAGCCCTATTTGGTAAAAGACCAAGTCCATATTATGGAAAGAACAGCTCAAATAAGCAAAGAGAAACGACAGTTCATCATTACTTTAAGACATGAAGGTCAGTCAATGAGGAACATTTCTAGAACTTTGAAAGTTTCTTCAAGTGCAGTTGCAAAAACTATCAAGCGCTATGATCAAACTCTCACGAAGACCGCCATAGGAAAGGAAGCCCCAGAGTTACCTCTGCTGCAGAGGATGAGTTCATTAGAGTTACCAGCCTCAGAAATTGCATCCCAAATAAATGATTCACAGAGTTCAAGTAACAGACACATCAACATCAACTTTTCAGAAGAGACTGTGTGAATAAAGTCTTCATTGTCAAATTGCTGCAAAGAAACCACTACTAAAGGACACCAAGAAGAAGAAGAGACTTTCTTGGGCCAAGAAACACGACCAATGGACATTAGACAGGTAGAAATCTGTCCATTGGTCTGAGGAGTCCACATTTGCAATTTTTGGTTCCAACAGCTGTGAGACGTAGAGTAGGTGAACGGATTATCTTTGCATGTGTGGTTTCCATCGTGAAGCATGGAGGAGGAGGTGTGATGTGTGGGGGTGCTATGCTGGTGACACTGTCAGTGATTTATTTAGAATTCAAGGCACACTTAATCAGCATGGCTACCACGGCATTCTGCAGCGATACTCCATCACATCTGGTTTGCGCTTAGTAGGACTATAATTTGTTTTTCAACAGGACAATGACCCAACCCACCTCCAGGCTGTGTAAGGGCTATTTGATCAAGACGGAGAGTGATGCAATACTGCATCAGATGACCTGGCCTCCACAATCACCTGACCTCAAACCAATTCAGATGGTTTGGGATGAGTTGGACCGCAGAGTGAAGGAAAAGCATCCAACAAGTGCTCAGTATACAGTGTGTGGGAACTCCTTCAAGACTGTTGGAAAAGTATTCCAGGTGAAGCTGGTTAAGAAAATGCCAAGAGCGTGAAAAGCTGTCATCAAGGCAAAGGGTGGCTACTTTGAAGAATCTCAAATATATCATATATTTTGATTTGTTTAACACTTCTTTGATTACTACATGATTCCATATGTGTTATTTCATAGTTTTGATGTCTTCACTATTATTCTACAATGTAGAAAATAGTAAAAAATAAAGAAAACCCCTTGAATGAGTAGGTGTTCTAAACCTTTTGACCGGCAGTGTATACACATTATGGACAGTATATGGATAGAATATGTAGTATTGCTGAAGAATAGTATATGTACAGTAATAGTTGAATAGGATGGCCTTAACTGGAATACAGTATAAGGGAAAGGAAAGGGGGATACCTAGTCAGTTGTACAACTGAATGCATTCAACATATATATACATATGAAGTGGGTAAAACAGTATGTAAACATTAAAGTGCCCAGTGTTCCATTACTAAAGTGCCTAGTGTTCCATTACTAGTGCCCAGTGTTCCATTACTAAAGTGCGTGGTAGAGTAACCGAATGATAGCCAGCTAGTGACAGTGACTAAAGTCCAGGGCAGGGTACTGGGTACGAGCCAGATGGTGGTGACTATTTAACAGTCTGATGGTCTTGAGATAGAAGCTGTTTTTCAGTCTCTCGAGCTCAACGTTGATGCTCCTGTACTGACCTGGCCTTCTGGATGGTAGTGAAGTGAACCGGCCGTGGCTCTGGGGGCCCAGACACATTTCTTCAGCCTCCTGAGGTTGGAGAGGTGTTGTTGCACCTTCTTCACCACACTGTCTGTGTGGGTGGACATGTTTAGATTGTCTGTGATGTGTAAAACTTGAAGCTTTTCACCTTCTCCCGTCGATGTGGATGAGGGTGTGGATGTGGATGAGGGTGTGGATGAGGGTGTGGATGTGGATGTGGATGAGGGTGTGGATGAGGGTGTGGATGTGGATGAGGGTGTGGATGTGGATGAGGGTGTGGATGAGGGTGTGGATGTGGATGTGGATGAGGGTGTGGATGTGGATGAGGGTGTGGATGAGGGTGTGGATGTGGATGAGGGTGTGGATGTGGATGAGGGTGTGGATGAGGATGAGGGTGTGGATGAGGGTGTGGATGTGGATGTGGATGAGGGTGTGGATGTGGATGAGGGTGTGGATGAGGGTGTGGATGTGGATGTGGATGAGGGTGTGGATGTGGATGAGGGTGTGGATGAGGGTGTGGATGTGGATGTGGATGAGGGTGTGGATGTGGATGAGGGTGTGGATGTGGATGAGGGTGTGGATGAGGGTGTAGATGTGGATATGGATGAGGGTGTGGATGTGGATGAGGGTGTGGATGTGGATGAGGGTGTGCTCTGCTCCCTCTGCTGTCTCATTCGACATTTTAGTCGTTTAGCATCAAACATTATTTCCCAGAACAATTACAATCAACCCCTGGGCAACCTCCAGGCCCCATTTATACATTAGACCATAACTAGAGCCTTGTTTAGAATCTGTCCTGGTCAGATTACATGGTGAGGGGAAACTCTGGACCCTAAACATAGTCTCTAACTAGAGCCAGGAGCTTTTCCTGGTCATGTTAAGTGGTGAGGGGGGGAAACCTGGGCTGGCTTTAAACCAACCCTGACATTCCAGAACCATAGTTCTCTCAGACAAGGTAAAAGAGGCTGTTTTGTTTTCGCTACAGGATTAAATATCCCTTCAATTAGTACCTCTGCTCTGCTCTGAGGTCAAACAGAGGACTCAAATGAACTATAGCCCACTTGGAGAACTCAGGAAAACGGTCTCACTAAGAGAGTTGGTATCTCAGATGGCACCCTATTCCCTACATAGTGCATGGGCCTTGGTCAAAAGTAGTGCACTGTGTAGGGAAAAGGGGGCCAGTTGGGGCGGAGGAGAAAAGGAAGAAGGGACAGACTAACCTATTTGCTGTTTAGTTTTCTTCCACTCAGTGGCTTTGGCCTTGTTCAGACTACCGGGTTTACGCTCACAAAGACCTCTTTCATTTTATTTCCCATTGGGGGGAGGAGCGGAGTAAATGGATAAGAAAAGGCTTCAACTAGAAAGGCCAAGCCACATTATTACTCCCTACCTACTACCTCAACATGAACCCCCTACCCACCTACTACCTCAACTTTAACCCCTACCTACCTACCTACTACCTCAATATTAACCCTACCTACCCACCTACTACCTCAACTTTAACCCCTACCTACCTACCTACTACCTCAATATTAACCCCCTACCCACCTACTACCTCAATATTAACCCCCTACCCACCTACTACCTCAATATTACCCCCTACCCACCTACTACCTCAATATTAACCCTACCCACCTACTACCTCAATATTAACCCCCTACCTACCTACTACCTCAATATTACCCCCTACCCACCTACTACCTCAATATTACCCCCTACCTACCTACTACCTCAATATTACCCCCTACCCACCTACTACCTCAATATTACCCCCTACCTACCTACTACCTCAATATTACCCCCTACCCACCTACTACCTCAATATTACCCCCTACCTACCTACTACCTCAATATTACCCCCTACCCACCTACTACCTCAATATTAACCCCCTACCCACCTACTACCTCAATATTAACCCCCTACCTACCTACTACCTCAATATTACCCCCTACCTACCTACTACCTCAATATTACCCCCTACCTACCTACTACCTCAATATTACCCCCTACCCACCTACTACCTCAATATTAACCCCCTACCCACCTACTACCTCAATATTAACCCCCTACCTACCTACTACCGCAATATTACCCCCTACCCACCTACTACCTCAATATTAACCCCCTACCTACCTACTACCTCAATATTACCCCCTACCCACCTACTACCTCAATATTAACCCCCTACCCACCTACTACCTCAATATTAACCCCCTACCTACCTACTACCGCAATATTACCCCCTACCCACCTACTACCTCAATATTAACCCCCTACCTACCTACTACCTCAATATTACCCCCTACCCACCTACTACCTCAATATTACCCCATACCTACCTACTACATCAATATTAACCCCTACCCACCTACTACCTCAATATTAACCCCCTACCTACCTACTACCGCAATATTACCCCCTACCCACCTACTACCTCAATATTAACCCCCTACCTACCTACTACCTCAATATTACCCCCCTACCCACCTACTACCACAATATTACCCCCTACCTACCTACTACCTCAATATTAACCCCTTACCCACCTACTACCTCAATATTAACCCCCTACCCACCTACTACCTCAATATTACCCCCCTACCTACCTACTACCTCAATATTAACCCCTTACCCACCTACTACCTCAATATTAACCCCTTACCCACCTACTACCTCAATATTAACCCCCTACCCACCTACTACCTCAATATTAACCCCCTACCCACCTACTACCTCAATATTAACCCCCTACCTACCTACTACCTCAATATTACCCCCCTACCTACCTACTACCTCAATATTACCCCCTACCCACCTACTACCTCAATATTAACCCCCTACCTACCGACTACCTCAATATTACCCCCTACCTACCTACTACCTCAATATTACCCCCTACCTACCTACTACCGCAATATTAACCCCCTACCCACCTACTACCTCAATATTACCCCCTACCCACCCAATATTTAACCCCTACCCACCTATCACCCCAATATTAACCCCTTACCCACCTACTACCTCAATATTAACCCCCTACCCACCTACTACCTCAATATTAACCCCCTACCCACCTACTACCTCAATATTAACCCCCTACCTACCTACTACCTCAATATTACCCCCTACCCACCTACTACCTCAATATTAACCCCCTACCTACCTACTACCTCAATATTACCCCCTACCCACCTACTACCTCAATATTAACCCCTACCTACCTACTACCTCAATATTACCCCCTACCCACCTACTACCTCAATATTAACCCCTACTCACCTACTACCTCAATATTACCCCCTACCCACCTACTACCTCAATATTACCCCCTACCTACCTACTACCTCAATATTACCCCTACCCACCTACTACCTCAATATTACCCCCTACCTACCTACTACCTCAATATTACCCCTACCCACCTACTACCTCAATATTAACCCCCTACCTACCTAATACCTCAATATTACCCCCCTACCTACCTACTACCTCAATATTACCCCCCTACCTACCTACTACCTCAATATTACCCCCCTACCTACCTAATACCTCAATATTAACCCCCTACCTACCTACTACCTCAATATTAACCCCCTACCCACCTACTACCTCAATATTACCCCCCTACCCACCTACTACCTCAATATTAACCCCTACCTACCTACTACCTCAATATTACCCCCTACCCACCTACTACCTCAATATTAACCCCTACCTACCTACTACCTCAATATTACCCCCTACCCACCTACTACCTCAATATTAACCCCTACCTACCTACTACCTCAATATTACCCCCTACCCACCTACTACCTCAATATTACCCCCTACCTACCTACTACCTCAATATTACCACTACCCACCTACTACCTCAATATTACCCCCTACCTACCTACTACCTCAATATTACCCCTACCCACCTACTACCTCAATATTAACCCCCTACCTACCTAATACCTCAATATTAACCCCCTACCTACCTACTACCTCAATATTACCCCCTACCCACCTACTACCTCAATATTAACCCCCTACCTACCTACTACCTCAATATTAACCCCAACCTACCTACTACCTCAATATTACCCCCTACCTACCTACTACCGCAATATTAACCCCCTACCCACCTACTACCTCAATATTACCCCCTACCTACCTACTACCTCAACATTACCCCCTACCCACCTACTACCGCAATATTAACCCCCTACCCACCTAATACCTCAATATTACCCCCTACCTACCTACTACCTCAATATTACCCCCTACCTACCTAATACCTAAATATTAACCCCCTACCCACCTAATACCTCAATATTACCCCCTACCTACCTACTACCTCAATATTACCCCCTACCTACCTAATACCTCAATATTAACCCCCTACCCACCTAATACCTCAATATTACCCCCTACCTACCTACTACCTCAATATTACCCCCTACCTACCTAATACCTCAACATTACCCCCTACCCACCTACTACCGCAATATTAACCCCCTACCCACCTAATATCTCAATATTACCCCCTACCTACCTACTACCTCAATATTACCCCCTACCTACCTAATACCTAAATATTAACCCCCTACCCACCTAATACCTCAATATTACCCCCTACCTACCTACTACCTCAATATTACCCCCTACCTACCTAATACCTCAATATTAACCCCCTACCCACCTAATACCTCAATATTACCCCCTACCTACCTACTACCTCAATATTACCCCCTACCTACCTAATACCTCAATATTACCCCCTACCTACCTACTACCTCAATATTACCCCCTACCTACCTAATACCTCAATATTAACCCCCTACCCACCTAATACCTCAACAATATTGATAATATTGATAATAATATTGAGGTAGTAGGTGGGTATGGGGTTAATATTGAGGTACTAGGTGGGTATGGGGTTAATATTGAGGTAGTAGGTGGGTAAGTTGTAATATTGAGGTCCTATATAAACTCACCTGTCTCTATGCATCCTATAAAAACTCACCTGTCTCCATGGATCCTATATAAACTCACCTGTCTCTATGGATCCTATATAAACTCACATGTCTCTATGGATCCTATATAAACTCACCTGTCTCTATGGATCCTATATAAACTCACCTGTCTCTGTGGATCCTATATAAACTCACCTGTCTCTGTGGATCCTATATAAACTCACCTGTCTCTATGGATCCTATATAAACTCACATGTCTCTATGGATCCTATATAAACTCACCTGTCTCTATGGATCCTATATAAACTCACCTGTCTCTATAGATCCTATATAAACTCACCTATCTCTATGGATCCTATATAAACTCACCTCTCTATGGATCCTATATAAACTCACCTGTCTCTATGGATCCTATATAAACTCACCTGTCTCTATGGATCCTATATAAAGTCACCTGTCTCTATGGATCCTATATAAAGACACCTGTCTCTATGGATCCTATATAAACTCACCTGTCTCTATAGATCCTATATAAACTCACCTATCTCTATGGATCCTATATAAACTCACCTGTCTCTATGGATCCTATATAAACTCACCTGTCTCTATGGATCCTATATAAAGTCACCTGTCTCTATGGATCCTATATAAACTCACCTGTCTCTATGGATCCTATATAAAGTCACCTGTCTCTATGGATCCTATATAAACTCACCTGTCTCTGTGGATCCTATATAAACTCACCGGTCTCTATAGATCCTATATAAACTCACCTGTCTCTATGGATCCTATATAAAGTCACCTGTCTCTATGGATCCTATATAAACTCACCTGTCTCTATGGATCCTATGAAGCCGATGAGGAAGCCGGCGGTGTGGTAGAGGGGCAGGTTGAGGTAGATGACATCACCTGGTGTGATACCGGTGGAGTCCAGCACGGCCAGGGCTACCAGCAGCCGGTTCTGAGTAATTACTGCTGCTTTAGGCAGACCTACAGGAGTAACAGACAGAGGAGAGAGATGAGTTAAATCAGTAGAATGGGCCCTGACAGGGGGGGGGGGGGGGGTCATATACAGTGGCTGCTTCAGGCAGAAGACACGGGGGGGGGGGGGGGGGGTTCATATACAGTGGCTGCTTCAGGCAGAAGACAGGGGGGGATCATATACAGTGGCTGCTTCAGGCAGAAGACAGGGGAGGGGGTCATATACAGTGGCTGCTTCAGGCAGAAGACAGGGGGGGGGGGGTCATATACAGTGGCTGATTTAGGCAGAAGACAGGGGGGGGGGGGGTCATATACAGTGGCTGCTTCAGGTAGAAGACAGGGGGGTCATATACAGTGGCTGCTTCAGGCAGAAGACAGGGGGGGGGGTTCATATACAGTGGCTGCTTCAGGCAGAAGACAGGGGGGGGGGTTCATATACAGTGGCTGCTTCAGGCAGAAGACAGGGGGGGGGGGGGGGTTCATATACAGTGGCTGCTTCTGTACCCCTCCCTCTCCCTTCCCCTCCGTCCTCGCCCTCACCTGTGGTGCCAGAGGTGTAGATGTAGACAGCAGGGCTTTTGAAGGTGATGTCTGAGCGGAGGGCCTGAGGGAGAGGTGTGTCCGATGCTTCCTCCACCTGGTCAGAGAACCCCTCCACGCCAGGTGTGTCACACTGTTTAGTCATCAGGTAGACACACACACCCTGCTCCCTCAGGGATGGAAGCACCTCCTCCACCGCTTCCTGCAGCTCTGAGAAAACAACTCAATATTCAATATTTCATCAAAACTGGACTGCAGAGAAATGTTTTTTAATTGCCCCCCCCCCCCCCCCCATGTGATTGAATGATCGTTTGATTATCATTATAATTTGTGTTCCAATAGGCTATGACACACGTTTGTCTTTTTCATTCCATCAGTCTGGATGTGCATGTCTCTGATAAACTAATACCTGTTGTCATAATGTAGTAATCTCAACCAGACACTTCCGCCTATGAGGAATTAGCCTCGGGATGAGTTTCTCTGCCTACTGAACCAGTGGTACTGGTCACTTACCTTCGGCTGCTATGAGCAGCTTGGCGCTGCAACAGTTGAAGCAGTGCAGCAGAGACCTAGATCTGATATTATGGTTGAGAAACGCTACGGGACATCCCAGTTTGGCCAGGGCCAGCCAGGTGAAGATGAAGGCAGGTTCGTTTCCCATAAAAAGAGCCACGGTATCCCCCGGTCGCAGCGTCGAGTGCCTCTGTAAAGCATTGGCTATTTTGTTGCTTCTTCTGTCCGTGTCCAGATACGAATAGATTTTATTTTCAAACACGATGAACGGTCTGTCGGCATGCGCGACCGACTGCTCCAAAAATCGGTCCAAAACCAAAAACAACGGTTTTCTTCTCCTCCGTAAAACAAGCTTCAGCAAAATACGAACCAAGTTCGCGAGGTACCATGCATCTTTCCAGAAGTAAGGGAAGAACGTTTTAAGAACTAGCGGTGTGATGGCCAAACTGGCAAAAAGGATAGAAACCAAGTACATTGTTGAGCACAACGTCGAGCTCCTATGCTTCTGGGTGAATTGTAGATTCACAGCGTACAGTATTGTCTTTGCAGGCAACGTACAGTATTGTCTTTGCCTTAACTCGACTAAACATGGGTTTTTTTAAAGTGAGGGCGTGGCATTGAGTATTTAATAATGCAGGAGGATAAACATTGGATAAAAGCAGAGACACTGAGCTACAAAATTGTATATCATGCACTGCATTCGATGAACAATGGCAAAGTAATTCTGCTTTGAAAGTTGATTAAACTGTAACCTCACGTTTGAGAAAATGGCCCTTGAATGTTTTGGTACCTACTGGAGAGCTCTTCTTTGTCTACACCCATTCAGTATTGTTCACACCCTCTTTAAGCTTTAGCTCCACCAATCTCTTTAAGGGTTGATCCGAGCTTTCTGACCTAACAAAAGCAGTCAAGCACACAAGCTAACTGGCTAACAGTTGTTGCAGTATTAAAATGGACGCTTACAAAGTGCAGGTAGCTAACCAACCAGGTTCAATGTTAGCTAGCTAAAGTTAGGCTATAACAAGCAATGCAAATGGCTCTGAGATACAAATAATAAGATCATACGCGTAACGTTAGTTAGCTAGCTGACAGTACACTTTAACTTGAAATGAAAGTACTTTTTGTCAAAATTAGAAATGTGTAATATCTGAAAATGTTGCTAGCTAGACTATCTTACCCGTGGTATGAAATCGGAGTAGATAACCAGAGCAAATTTACCAGCTACGTCTATCAACAGTTGTCGCAGTGACATTCTATTGAAATGGATACTTGCATAGTGGAGTCTTTTGTTAAGTCATGTAGCTAGCTAGCTAAACACCTAACCATAATCCCAACTCATTACGTTACTGGCCTGTATGAATCTGCAGGTAGCTAACCAACCAGGTTTAATGTTAGCTAGCCAACATTAGGCTATAACTAGCCAAGCAAATGGCTGTGAGATGAAAATATATATATATAAAAGATTGCTAGCTAACAGTACACTTTAACTTGAAATTTAAATTACTTTGTCAAAATTAGAAACGTGCAATATCTGGAAATGTAGCTAGCTAGACTATCTTACCCGTCCGTATACATCATGGTTGGATGCTTCTCCCTGTCATGGGTGCCATAGTTTGAAGATGTAATCCGGAGACAGGTGTTTTCTCCATCTCCTTAGCTATCACATGCAAATTTCCACTGATTTCAAAACTCAGTCCTCCAGAAAGTGGAGAGCAACACTTATGCAGTTCTACTAAGCAATATGTATATTTTTAAATATACGTTTGACAGGATTACCTACACATACTAACCAGCTCAAATAGATAGAAGCGTGCTATATGGCAAACCTTGCAGTTTTAAAGCACATTTCATGCGATTCTACTCAATTTGCCATGGGATGCAGAGAAAAATTAGCATTTTTAAAGGTAATTCCCTGCAGTTCTACACATTTTGCCATGACTCACAGTACCAGTCAAAAGTTTAGACACACCTACTCATTCAAGGGTTTTTCTTTATTTTTACTATTTTCTACATTGTAGAATAATAGTGAAGACATCAAAACTATTAAATAACACATATGGAATCATGTAGTAACCAAAAAAGTGTTAAACAAATCAAAATATATTTTAAATTCTCCAAAGTAGCCGCCCTTTGCCTTGATGACAGCTTTGCACACTCTTGGCATTCTCTCAACCAGCTTCATGAGGAATGCTTGTCCAACAGTCTTGAAGGAGTTCCCACATATGCTGAGCACTTATTTTCACTCATACACTTTCATACACTTTCACACATTCACATACATTTTCACACACTCATTTTCCTTCTACCTGCAGTCCAAATAATTTCAAACCATCTCAATTGGGTTGAGGTTGGGTGATTGTGGGAGCCAGGTCATCTGATGCAGAACCATCACTCTCCTTCTTGGTCAAATAGCCCTTACATAGCCTGAAGGTGTGTTTTGGGTCATTTTCCTGTTGAAAAACAAATGATAGTCCCACTAAGCGCAAACCAGAAGTGATGGCGTATGCAGAATTCTGTGGTGCCATGCTGGTTAAGTGTGCCTTGAAGACTAAATAAATCACAGACAGTATCACCAGCAAAGCACACCCACACCATCACACCTCCATCTCTATGCTTCACGGTGGGAACCACACATGTTGAGAGCATCCGTTCACCTTAGAAAGAGACGGCGGTTGGAACCAAAAATGGCAAACCAAAAACAAAGGACAGATTTCCACCGGTCTAATGTCCATTGCTCGTGTTTCTTGGCCCAAGCAAGTCTCTTCTTCTTATTGGTGTCCTTTAGTAGAGTTTTCTTTGCAGCACTTCGACCTCGAAGGCCTGATTCACACAGTCTCCTCTGAACAGTTGATGTTGAGATGTGTCTGTTACTTGAACTCTGTGAAGCATTTATTTGGTCTGCAATCGGAGGTGCTGTTAACTCTAATGAACTGATCCTCTGCATTAGAGGTAACTCTGGGTCTTCCTTTCCTGTGGCGGTCCTCATGAGAGCCAGTTTCATCATAGCGCTTGATGGTTTTTGCGACTGCACTTGAAGAAACTTTCCCATTTCCTAAAATGTTCCTGATTGGCTGACCTTCATGTCTTAAATGAATGATGGACTGTTGTTTATCTTTGTTTATTTGAGCTGTTCTTGACATATTATGGACTTTGTATTTACCAAATAGGGCTATCTTCTGTATACCATTTTTATCTTGTCACAACACAACTGATTGGCTGAAACGCATTAAGTAAAGAAATTCCACAAATTAACTTTTAACAAGGCACACCTGTTAATTGAAATGCATTCCAGGTAACTACCTCATTAAGCTGGTTGGGAGAATGCCAAGAGTGTGCAGAACTGTCATCAAGGCAAAGGGTGGCTACTTTGAAGATTCTGAAATATAAAATATATTTAGATTTGTTTAACACTTTTTTGGTTAGTACATGAGTCCATATCTGCTATTTTATAGTTTTCCTGTCTTCACTATTATTCTACAATGTAGAAAATAGTAACAATAAAGAAAACCCCTTGAATGAGAAGGTGTTCTAAACCTTTTGACAGGTACTGTATGTCATGATCATATGATATCTGAGTGACTAACAAAATAAATGCTGGCCCAATGGAGGTCAGGGCCCCTGGGCACGTGCCTTGTGTGCCTGGTCAATAATTCAGCCATTGTTTCTACAAGGTTTAGATAACTGGCAATCTATAAAATGTTAGCTGACATGGGTAATTGATTGACACTCAGTAACTGACATAACAAGAGGGAAACTGCTGATGCACAACCACATTTAAAAATTGCACATTGTGTATTCTACTATGTTATCTCTCAACGGTAAGTTGAGACGCCCGACTGACCCCGACGGTCAGCACGTAGTCTGCGTATAGGCAGAGGCGGCTCTGCCTGAGATAGAAGGAAAATTAGCAGATGGCTCCTAACAGGACGCTTTATGTCCCTTAGAGTCCTACCTGCTGATCCCTAATCAGATCGACACCACAACAGGACAGTGAAGAATGTAGGTTACAGTCAGTGAGTCAGGATGTGGGGGTTAAAAGGGCTTATTTACTAGACTGAGACCCTTTACCTTAGCCACAGTACACCATGGTCATGTTAATGCTATTGACCCAGGTGCCACGCACGCACGCGCACACACACACACACACACACACACACACACACACACACACACACACACACACACACACACACACACACACACACACACACACACAGCATAGCAGGCTGCAGGGAGGGAGCAGAGTTAGCCTGCTTTCAGACTACTCATATTAACAGGATCTAGGATAACCTCTTGGTGGTTGAGCTAATGCGCTCAGAGTGGGATTTCCAAATGGTCACGCAGGGCCCGTGCCCCAGGGGCCCCAACCTCTCTTTGGGTGGGGCCCTAGGTAGCATGTGATAGAAAAATGGGTAGAAAAGCAGGAAATTTGCTTTAAATCTGCACAATTTTCTCTCAACATCATGTCAATATGTGTAATAGCAGGAAAACAGCTTTAAAACAGTGAAATGTTCTCTCAGCGTCATGACAAAATGTTAACTAAAGCATGATATGAAACAGCAACCTCCCTGACCCATGGCAACACATGTTGAATTGCTGGAAATGAGCTTTAAAACTTTAAAACAGAATGTGTATAACAGTATTATAAAACAGCACAGTTTTCTCTCTGTACCATGGCAAAATGTGTTGAAATGCAGGAAGTTCACTGACCCCCCCCCCCCGACCCCCGACCCCACAATAAACTATGAAGTAACAGAAGTAACAGATCAAATGGCATTGTATTCACAGGGCCTTTGGGCTCTAGTCAAAGTAGTGCACTATATAGGGAATAGGGCTCTGGTCTATAGTAGTACCACTATATAGGGAATAGGGCTCTAGTCAAAGTAGTGCACTATATAGGGAATAGTGCTCTAGTCAAAGGAGTGCACTATATAGGGAATAGGGCTCTAGTCAAAGTAGTGCACTATATAGGGTATAGGGCTCTAGTCAAAGTAGTGCACTATATAGGGAATAGTGCTCTAGTCAAAGGAGTGCACTATATAGGGTATAGGGCTCTAGTCAAAGTAGTGCACTATATAGGGTATAGGGCTCTAGTCAAAGTAGTGCACTATATAGGGTATAGGGCTCTAGTCAAAGTAGTGCACTATATAGGGTATAGGGCTCTAGTCAAAGTAGTGCACTATATAGGGTATAGGGCTCTAGTCAAAGGAGTGCACTATATAGGGTATAGGGCTCTAGTCAAAGTAGTGCACTATATAGGGAATAGGGCTCTAGTCAAAGTAGTGCACTATATAGGGTATAGGGCTCTAGTCAAAGTAGTGCACTATATAGGGAATAGGGCTCTAGTCAAAGGAGTGCACTATATAGGGAATAGGGCTCTAGTCAAAGGAGTGCACTATATAGGGTATAGGGCTCTAGTCAAAGTAGTGCACTATATAGGGAATAGGGCTCTAGTCAAAGGAGTGCACTATATAGGGAATAGGGCTCTAGTGGAATCATGTAGTGACCAAAAAAGTGTTAAACAAATTTTAATATATTTGAGAGATTCTTCAAAGTAGCCACCATTTCCCTTGATGCCTTGATGACAGCTTTGAACACTCTTGACATTCTGTCAACCAGCTTCACCTGGAATACTTTTCCAACAGTCTTGAAGGAGTTCCCACCTACTGTATGCTTGTTGACTGCTTTTCCTTCACTCTACGGTCCAACTCATCCCAAACCGTCTCAATTGAGTTGAGGTGGGGTGATTGTGGAGGCCAGGTCATCTGATGCAGCACTCCATCACTCTCCTTCCTGGTCAAATAGCCCTGCAGTAGTCTGCCTCTACATGCACTGCTTGGATACCTATAAATACAATCTTACACTTTGACAGGCAAGTAACCAATGCATTCAACGTGGTTGACCTATCTATGTTATCATAATACCTAATTATATAGGGTCCTTTTAGAGCCAAGTTTCAACATTTCCTAATTTCCAACTTGGCCTCTATAGCCTCTCATTTCCCTGATTGGAAATCTGCCCAGAGTGTTGAAGCTCCAGCTCCTCCCTGGACCCTACGCACAAGGAGCTTGACGCTAGTAGTGAGCAATGGCATGGGAATGATGTGCTTCTCAGATCAGGTTTAAAGCACCATATCATGGCCAGTACAGTACTATGTAGGGTACTTCTAGGATTGATACTCTATACCTGTAGTACCCTCCATTTTGTTCAACTGTAAAGTGTGGGGAGGGGGGGGGGGGGGGGGTTGTCTGTGGATTCGGGATGTGTCTCAAATGGCATTGTATTCACAGGGCCTTTGGGCTCTAGTCAAAGTAGTGCACTATATAGGGAATAGTGCTCTAGTCAAAGGAGTGCACTATATAGGGAATAGGGCTCTAGTCAGAGTAGTGCACTATATAGGGAATAGGGCTCTAGTCAAAGGAGTGCACTATATGGGGAATAGGGCTCTGGATTATAGTAGTACCACTATATAGGGAATAGGGCTCTGGTCTATAGTAGTACCACTATATAGGGAATAGAGCTCTGGTCTATAGTAGTACCACTATATAGGGAATAGGGCTCTGGTCTATAGTAGTACCACTATATAGGGAGTAGGGCCCTGGTCTATAGTAGTACCAATATATAGGGAATAGGGCTCTGGTCTATAGTAGTACCACTATATAGGGAATAGGGCCCTGGTCTATAGTAGCACCACTATATAGGGAATAGGGCTCTGGTCTATAGTAGTACCACTACATAGGGAATAGGGCTCTGGTCTATAGTAGTACCACTATATAGGGAAAAAAGCTCTAGTCAAAGTACACTAAATAGGGAAAATGGTGCCATTTGGGATGCAATTTGGAAACACATGACTCAAACCAGTAACCAAAATAAAATAAAATACAATCAAGCCCTGGGCAATGAGAACATTCCCATATAACCAGCTGTGCCAAACAGGCTCAAACCTCTTGGCAGAACTAGCCCAGCGCAATGAGGACATGCCCATATAACCAGCTGCGCCAAACAGGCTCAAACCTCTTGGCAGAACTAGCCCAGCGCAATGAGGACATGCCCATATAACCAGCTGCGCCAAACAGGCTCAAACCTCTTGGCAGAAGCTGTAGTGGGTTTTAAAGGGCTGGGATGTTATACTTTATAGACTCTTGGAAGATGAGCAACCTTTGACGGGTAAACGACATCCAAACAAACAAACTAGTAAATTCCCTCAGTGTGTCTGTTCTCTGATGGGAGCAGTAGTGGTGGACAGGACATGGATGTCAGACTGTCAACGATAATATATATGATATAGAAAGAGAGCTGGGGACTGTCAGGGATAATATATATGATAGAGAGAGAGCTGGGGACTGTCAACGATAATATATATGATCGAGAGAGAGAGCTGGGGACTGAAAGTGATAATATATATGAGAGAGAGAGAGCTGGGGACTGTCAGTGATAATATATATGATAGAGAGAGAGAGCTGGGGACTGTCAGTGATAATATATGTGATAGAGAGAGAGCTGGGGACTGTCAGTGATAATATATATGATAGAGAGAGAGCTGGGGACTGTCAGTGATAATATATATGATAGAGAGAGAGCTGGGGACTGTCAGTGATAATATATAAGATAGAGAGAGAGCTGGGGACTGTCAGTGATAATATGATAGAGAGAGAGCTGGGGACTGACAGTGATAATATATATGATAGAGAGAGAGCTGGGGACTGTCAACGATAATATATATGATAGAGAGAGCTGGGGACTGTCAGTGATAATGTATATGATAGAGAGAGAGCTGGGGACTGTCAGTGACAATATATAAGATAGAGAGAGAGCTGGGGACTGTCAGTGACAATATATATGATAGAGAGAGAGCTGGGGACTGTCAGTGACAATATACAGTGGGGCAAAAAAGTATTTAGTCAGCCACCAATTGTGCAAGTTCTCCCACTTAGAAAGATGAGAGGCCTGTAATTTTCATCATAGGTACACTTCAACTATGACCGACAAAATAAGATAAAAAAATCCAGAAAATCACATTGTAGGATTTTTAATGAATTTATTTGCAAATTATGGTGGAAAATAAGTATTGGTTCCAGGCTGACCCCTGACCCCTAGTCTACTACTAGCTGGTTTAATTCATCAGGGTGACCCCTAGTTTACCACTGGGTAGGTTAGTCCATCAGGCTGACCCCTAGTCTAGTACTGGGTAGTTTGGTTCATCAGGCTGACCCCTGACTCCTAGTCTACTTCTGGGTAGTTTAGTTCATCAGGCTGACCCCTGACTCCTAGTCTACTTCTGGGTAGTTTGGTTCATCAGGCTGACCCCTAGTCTACTGCTGGGTTGTTTGTTTCATCAGGCTGACCCCTAGTCTACTACTGGGAATTTTGGTTCATCAGGCTGACCCCTTGTCTACTACTGGGTAGTTTGGTTCGTCAGGATGACCCCTAGTCTACTACTGGGTAGTTTGGTTCATCAGGATGACCCCTGACCCCCAGTCTACTGCTGGGTTGTTTTTTTCATCAGGCTGACCCCTAGTCTACTACTGGGTAGTTTGGTTCATCAGGCTGACCCCTAGTCTACTACTGGGTAGTTTGGTTCATCAGTCTGACCCCTAGTCTACTACTGGGTAGTTTGGTTCGTCAGGATGACCCTTGACTCCTTGTCTTCTGCTGTGTAGTTTAGTTCATCAGGCTGACCCCTTGTCTACTACTGGGTAGTTTGGTTCATCAGGATGACCCCTAGTCTACTACTGGGTAGTTTGGTTCATCAGTCTGACCCCTAGTCTACTGCTGGGTTGTTTGTTTCATCAAGCTGACCCCTAGTGTACTCCTGGGAAGTTTGGTTCGTCAGGATGATCTCAAGTCTACTACTGGGTACTTTGGTTCATCAGGCTGACCCCTGACCCCTAATCAACTACTGGGAAGTTTGGTTCATCAGGCTGACCCCTAGTCTACTACTGGGTTATATAGTTCATCAGGATGACCCCTGACCCCCAGTCTACTACTGGGTAATTTGGTTCATCAGGCTGACCCCTGACCCCTATTCTACCACTGGGTACTTTGGTTCATCAGGCTGACCCCTGACCCTTAGTCTACTTCTGGATTGTTTAGTTCATCAGGCTGACCTCTAGTTTACTACAGGGTAGTTTGGTTCATCAGGATGACCCCTGACCCCCAGTCTACTACTGGGGAATTTGGTTCATCAGGCTGACCCCTGACCCTTAGTCTACTACTGGGGAATTTGGTTCATCAGGCTGACCCCTGACCCTTAGTCTACTTCTGGATTGTTTAGTTCATCAGGCTGACCTCTAGTTTACTACAGGGTAGTTTGGTTCATCAGAATGATCCCTGACCCCTAGTCTACTGCTGGGTAGTATCTTTCATCAGGCTGACCCCTAGTCTACTACTTGGTAGTTTGGTTCATCAGGCTGACCCCTAGTCTACTACTGGGTATATTGGTTCATCAGGCTGTCCCTTAGTCTACTACTGGGTAGTTTAATTCATCAGAATGACCCCTGACCCCTAGGCTACTTCTGGGTAGTTTGGTTCATCAGGCTGACCCCTAATCTACTTCTGGGTTGTTTTGTTCATCAGGCTGACCCCTGACCCCTAGTCTACTACTTGGAAGTTTGGTTCATCAGGCTGACCCCTAGTCTACTACTGGGTAGTTTGGTTCATCAGGCTGACCCCTGACCCCTAATCTACTTCTGGCTTGTTTAGTTCATCAGGCTGACCTCTAGTCTACTACTTGGTAGTTTGGTTCATCAGGCTGACCCCTAGTCTACTACTGGGTAGTTTGCATCATCAGGGTGACCCCTGACCCCTATTCTACCACTGGGTAGTTTGTTTCATCAGGCTGACCCCTGACCCCTAGTCTACTTCTGGCTTGTTTAGTTCATCAGGCTGACCCCTGACCCCTAGTCTACTACTTGGTAGTTTGGTTCATCAGGCTGACCCCTAGTCTACTACTGGGTAGTTTGGTTCATCAGGATGACCCCTGACCCCTAGTCTACTACTTGGTAGTTTGGTTCATCAGGCTGACCCCTAGTCTACTACTGGGTAGTTTGGTTCATCAGGATGACCCCTGACCCCCAGTCTACTACTTGGTAGTTTGGTTCATCAGGCTGACCCCTAGTCTACTACTTGGTAGTTTGGTTCATCAGGATGACCCCTAGTCTACTACTGGGTAGTTTGGTTCATCAGGCTGACCCCTAGTCTACTACTTGGTAGTTTGGTTCATCAGGCTGACCCCTAGTCTACTACTTGGTAGTTTGGTTCATCAGCCTGACCCCTAGTCTACTACTTGGTAGTTTGGTTCATCAGGATGACCCCTGACCCCCAGTCTACTACTGGGTAGTTTGGTTCATCAGGCTGACCCCTGACCCCTAGTCTACTACTTGGTAGTTTGGTTCATCAGGCTGACCCCTAGTCTACTACTGGGTAGATTGGTTCATCAGGCTGTCCCTTAGTCTACTACTGGGTAGTTTAATTCATCAGAATGAGCCCTGACCCCTAGGCTACTTCTGGGTAGTTTGGTTCATCAGGCTGACCCCTAATCTACTTCTGGGTTGTTTTGTTCATCAGGCTGACCCCTGACCCCTAGTCTACTACTTGGAAGTTTGGTTCATCAGGCTGACCCCTAGTCTACTACTGGGTAGTTTGCTTCATCAGGGTGACCCCTGACCCCTATTCTACCACTGGGTAGTTTGTTTCATCAGGCTGACCCCTGACCCCTAGTCTACTTCTGGCTTGTTTAGTTCATCAGGCTGACCCCTAGTCTACTACTTGGTAGTTTGGTTCATCAGGCTGACCCCTAGTCTACTACTGGGTAGTTTGGTTCATCAGGCTGACCCCTAGTCTACTACTTGGTAGTTTGGTTCATCAGGCTGACCTCTAGTCTACTACTTGGTAGTTTGGTTCATCAGGCTGACCCCTAGTCTACTACTTGGTAGTTTGGTTCATCAGGATGACCCCTAGTCTACTTCTGGCTTGTTTAGTTCATCAGGCTGACCCCTAGTCTACTACTTGGTAGTTTGGTTCATCAGGATGACCCCTAGTCTACTTCTGGCTTGTTTAGTTCATCAGGCTGACCCCTAGTCTACTACTGGGTAGTTTAGTTCATCAGGCTGACCCCTTGTCTACTACTGGGTAGTTTGGTTCATCAGGATGACCCCTAGTCTACTACTGGGTAGTTTGGTTCATCAGTCTGACCCCTAGTCTACTGCTGGGTTGTTTGTTTCATCAAGCTGACCCCTAGTGTACTCCTGGGAAGTTTGGTTCGTCAGGATGATCTCAAGTCTACTACTGGGTACTTTGGTTCATCAGGCTGACCCCTGACCCCTAATCAACTACTGGGAAGTTTGGTTCATCAGGCTGACCCCTAGTCTACTACTGGGTTATATAGTTCATCAGGATGACCCCTGACCCCCAGTCTACTACTGGGTAATTTGGTTCATCAGGCTGACCCCTGACCCCTATTCTACCACTGGGTACTTTGGTTCATCAGGCTGACCCCTGACCCTTAGTCTACTTCTGGATTGTTTAGTTCATCAGGCTGAACTCTAGTCTACTACTGGGTAGTTTGGTTCATCAGGATGACCCCTGACCCCCAGTCTACTACTGGGGAATTTGGTTCATCAGGCTGACCCCTGACCCTTAGTCTTCTACTGGGGAATTTGGTTCATCAGGCTGACCCCTGACCCTTAGTCTACTTCTGGATTGTTTAGTTCATCAGGCTGACCTCTAGTCTACTACAGGGTAGTTTGGTTCATCAGAATGATCCCTGACCCCTAGTCTACTGCTGGGTAGTATCTTTCATCAGGCTGACCCCTAGTCTACTACTTGGTAGTTTGGTTCATCAGGCTGACCCCTAGTCTACTACTGGGTATATTGGTTCATCAGGCTGTCCCTTAGTCTACTACTGGGTAGTTTAATTCATCAGAATGACCCCTGACCCCTAGTCTACTACTTGGAAGTTTGGTTCATCAGGCTGACCCCTAGTCTACTACTGGGTAGTTTGGTTCATCAGGCTGACCCCTGACCCCTAATCTACTTCTGGCTTGTTTAGTTCATCAGGCTGACCTCTAGTCTACTACTTGGTAGTTTGGTTCATCAGGCTGACCCCTAGTCTACTACTGGATAGTTTGCATCATCAGGGTGACCCCTGACCCCTATTCTACCACTGGGTAGTTTGTTTCATCAGGCTGACCCCTGACCCCTAGTCTACTTCTGGCTTGTTTAGTTCATCAGGCTGACCCCTGACCCCTAGTCTACTACTTGGTAGTTTGGTTCATCAGGCTGACCCCTAGTCTACTACTGGGTAGTTTGGTTCATCAGGATGACCCCTGACCCCTAGTCTACTACTTGGTAGTTTGGTTCATCAGGCTGACCCCTAGTCTACTACTGGGTAGTTTGGTTCATCAGGATGACCCCTGACCCCCAGTCTACTACTTGGTAGTTTGGTTCATCAGGCTGACCCCTAGTCTACTACTTGGTAGTTTGGTTCATCAGGCTGACCCCTAGTCTACTACTTGGTAGTTATGTTCATCAGGATGACCCCTGACCCCCAGTCTACTACTGGGTACTTTGGTTCATCAGGCTGACCCCTAGTCTACTACTGGGTAGATTGGTTCATCAGGCTGTCCCTTAGTCTACTACTGGGTAGTTTAATTCATCAGAATGAGCCCTGACCCCTAGGCTACTTCTGGGTAGTTTGGTTCATCAGGCTGACCCCTAATCTACTTCTGGGTTGTTTTGTTCATCAGGCTGACCCCTGACCCCTAGTCTACTACTTGGAAGTTTGGTTCATCAGGCTGACCCCTAGTCTACTACTGGGTAGTTTGCTTCATCAGGGTGACCCCTGACCCCTATTCTACCACTGGGTAGTTTGTTTCATCAGGCTGACCCCTGACCCCTAGTCTACTTCTGGCTTGTTTAGTTCATCAGGCTGACCCCTAGTCTACTACTTGGTAGTTTGGTTCATCAGGGTGACCCCTAGTCTACTACTGGGTAGTTTGGTTCATCAGGCTGACCCCTAGTCTACTACTTGGTAGTTTGGTTCATCAGGGTGACCCCTGACCCCTATTCTACCACTGGGTAGTTTGTTTCATCAGGCTGACCCCTGACCCCTAGTCTACTTCTGGCTTGTTTAGTTCATCAGGCTGACCCCTAGTCTACTACTTGGTAGTTTGGTTCATCAGGGTGACCCCTAGTCTACTTCTGGCTTGTTTAGTTCATCAGGCTGACCCCTAGTCTACTACTTGGTAGTTTGGTTCATCAGGATGACCCCTAGTCTACTTCTGGCTTGTTTAGTTCATCAGGCTGACCCCTAGTCTACTACTGGGTAGATTGGTTCATCAGGATGACCCCTAGTCTACTACTTGGTAGTTTGGTTCATCAGGCTGACCCCTAGTCTACTACTTGGTAGTTTGTTCATCAGGCTGACCCCTAGTCTACTACTGGGTAGATTGGTTCATCAGGATGACCCCTAGTCTACTACTTGGTAGTTTGGTTCATCAGGCTGACCCCTAGTCTACTACTTGGTAGTTTGGTTCATCAGGCTGACCCCTAGTCTACTACTGGGTAGTTTAGTTCATCAGGCTGACCCCAAGTCTACTACTTGGTAGTTTGGTTCATCAGGCTGACCCCTAGTCTACTACTGGGTAGATTGGTTCATCAGGCTGTCCCTTAGTCTACCACTGGGTAGTTTAATTCATCAGAATGAGCCCTGACCCCTAGGCTACTTCTGGGTAGTTTGGTTCATCAGGCTGACCCCTAATCTACTTCTGGGTAGTTTGGTTCATCAGGATGACCCCTGACCCCCAGTCTACTACTGGGTATTTTGGTTCATCAGGCTGACCCCTAGTCTACTTCTGGGTAGTTTGGTTCATCAGGCTGACTCCTGACCCTTAGTCTACTACTGGGTAATTTAATTCATCAGAATGACCCCTGACCCCTAGACTACTCCTGGGTAGTTTGGTTCATCAGGCTGACCCCTGACCCCTAGTCTACTTCTGGGTTGTTTAGTTCATCAGGCTGACCCCTGACCCCTAGTCTACTACTGGGTAGTTTGGTTCATCAGGCTGACCTCTAGTCTACTACTTGGTAGTTTGGTTCATCAGGCTGACCCCTAGTCTACTACTGGGTAGTTTGGTCAATCATGATGAGCCTTGACCCCCAGTCTACTGCTGGGTAATTTGGTTCATCAGATTGACCCATAGTCTACTACTGGGTTGTTTCGTTCATCTGGATGACCTCTGACCCTTAGTCTACTACTGGGTAGTTTGTTTCATTAGGCTGACCCCTAGTCTACTACTGGGTAGTTTGGTTCATTAGGCTGACCCCTAGTCCACTACTGGGTAGTTTGGTTCATCAGGTTGACCCCTAGTCTACTACTTGGTAGTTTGGTTCATCAGGTTGACCCCTAGTCTACTACTTGGTAGTTTGGTTCATCAGGTTGACCCCTAGTCTACTACTGGGTAGATTGGTTCATCAGGCTGTCCCTTAGTCTACTACTGGGTAGTTTGGTTCATCAGGTTGACCCCTAGTTTACTACTGGGTATTTTGGTTCATTAGGCTGACCCCTAGTCCACTACTGGGTAGTTTTGTTCATCAGGCTGACCCCTGACCACTAGTCTACTACTGGTCAGTTTGGTTCATCAGGCTGACCCCTAGTCTACTACTGGGTAGTTTGGTTCATTAGGCTGACCCCTAGTCCACTACTGGGTAGTTTTGTTCATCAGGCTGACCCATGACCACTAGTCTACTACTGGTCAGTTTGGTTCATCAGGTTGACCCCTAGTCTACTACTTGGTAGTTTGGTTCATCAGGTTGACCCCTAGTCTACTACTGGGTAGATTGGTTCATCAGGCTGTCCCTTAGTCTACTACTGGGTAGTTTTGTTCATTAGGCTGACCCCTAGTCCACTACTGGGTAGTTTTGTTCATCAGGCTGTCCCCTGACCACTAGTCTACTACTGGGTAGTTTTGTTCATCAGGCTGACCCCTAGTGTACTACTGGGTAGTTTTGTTCATCAGGCTGTCCCCTGACCACTAGTCTACTACTGGGTAGTTTGGTTCATCAGGCTGACCCCTAGTCCACTACTGGGTAGTTTGGTTCATCAGGCTGACCCCTAGTCTACTACTGGGTAGTTTGGTTCATCAGGCTGTCCCCTGACCACTAGTCTACTACTGGGTAGTTTGGTTCATCAGGCTGACCCCTAGTCCACTACTGGGTAGTTTGGTTCATCAGGCTGACCCCTAGTCTACTACTGGGTAGTTTGGTTCATCAGGCTGTCCCCTGACCACTAGTCTACTACTGGGTAGTTTGGTTCATCAGGCTGACCCCTAGTCCACTACTGGGTAGTTTGGTTCATCAGGCTGTCCCCTGACCCCTAGTCCACTACTGGGTAGTTTGGTTCATCAGGCTGACCTCTAGTCTACTACTGGGTAGTTTGGTTCATCAGGCTGACCCCCAGACTACGCTTGAAGTTATTGAGGAATGATGATGTTTTGGCCGTGTGAAGATAGGATTTCTAGGGTATGTAATCTCTGCTAGAGAATTGACTGTGAGGTGTGACAACCCACTCACTACAGATACTTTTCTGTGCCATGTTGGGAACTCAAATGACCTGTAATCACACCCAGCTGTAGAGACCACTCCCAGAAAGGTTTCAAGACAACGCTTGCATGCCAAATGACACTCTATCCCCTATGTAGTGGACTACTTTTGACTATAGACACAAACAAAGTGTGTAGGAGGATGTCATCCCCATACTAGTTGGGCCTCATTTCTCCCATTTGACAAGACATCTCAGGTGTGGTAATGTGTCACACCTTTTAGAGGTTTAATGGATGAGCGAAGTAGGGTCCTGAAATGGCTGGTTTGGTTATTGTGATGACCGGTGTTTACGGCGTAAGAATAAGTAGA